>NC_067400.1:453290323-453555323 GCF_016432865.1 Antechinus flavipes | reverse complement strand
ACAGATAAGACACAATTCTCATTAAATTCTCAGATATCAACATAGTGTGAAGGCTAATAAAAATTTGATTCAAATGACCCCGGCAAATGGAATGACTGATCCAAAATGAATAGGGTGGGATTATTATTAATTATTATTATTACATCTCCCCCATAACTTTATATACCAAAATAGAGTACAAATGGAACTGAGACTCAATTTTCCTAAGTCCCAGATCTTTGCTTGGATTAAATCAATGCTGATTCTTTAATTGTTTACTGTGATGAGAAAAGTAACATGTGCTTTTAATTCTCATTTCTTTCTGAATGTTCTGTGCCTGATGATTTTTCTAAAGGGATTACTGGGTGAGGCCCAGTGTTCCAGAGAACTGAAGCCACACCAGGAGCTCATCAACCACCATGTGGAGATGTTTCACTTCATAGTATGAGCAGTCTACTATTGTAAATTGCATTGTCATTTCTATTCGGTTCCCTCCTTACAATTCCCAGAGGTGGTATTAGTATTGGGAAAATGTTCAAATAATTTTTGGCTCTTGAGATTACAACTAAAAAGACCTCAAAATAGCACTATCTTTGCTGGTTACCAAACCAGAAAGAAAACATGTTGGTTTTTCTTTTGGAAGATTTACATCTAGCACAATACTTTGGCAGCTTAGAATAATGCCAGACAGATTCTTTTAAATGGAAAAGACAATGTGAATGAAGGACAGAAGTCATTTCTGGCAAGATGACAGATCTTGAATTATAGCAGAACAGAACTTAGCTGTAACTGCATTTCATCTTGGAGAGATAATCATACTGAAAATATCATTCTTTCCATGTTTAACCCTTCTTATCTAATTCAAAAACATTAATAAAATCCATACAATGTCCAATTTGGAAAAAATTTTATAGGTTTCCTGGGTTCCCTATGGGGCAGCTAGGTAGTGCAGTATATAGAGTGTCAAGCTTTTAATTAGTAAGACTGATTTTCATGAGTTCAAATCTGACCTCATATGGGTACTAGTTGTTTAGTCATAGCAAGTCATTTACTCCTGTTTGCCTCAGTTTCCTCATCTATAAAATGAACTGGAGAAGGAAATGACAAACCCTTCTAGTATCTTTGTGAAGAAAACACCAAATGGGATCACAAAAAATTGGATACCACTGAACAACAGTTTTTTATATTGTCTCACTCTCAGCCAAATAGATAATATAGTGAATAGAATCTTGGACTTTGAAATTGAAGACATGATTTTAAATCCTGCCACAGACATTAATTAATTGTGTGGCTCTGGCCAAGTTATTTATAGTCTTTTGGTTTCAGTTTTCTAACCTGCAAAATTAGGATAATAACAATATTTGTTTCACAGGGTAGTTGTGAGGATTAAAATTGATTTGCAAACCTTAAAGCACTATATATGTGTTAATAATCAGAATTATAATAGTAATAATTATTGTTATTACTAGCAAGAGTCACTTTTATCATGGTCATGACAGATTGGGATCTCTCTTGAATAATGTTTCAGCTTTATTATATGATTTCTTTAAAATTTTAGAGATAGCCTCAGTTGTTTACCATATCTAATTAAAAACTTTTATATTGAGTTTCATCACTCCATCACCCTTCTACCTAACCATTCCCATCCTATCTTCCACACATCATCATCAATCATCATCATTGTCATTATTAATAATAAATGTCCATATCACTGGAAGTTTCCCTCTGCCTATCATTGTGCTCTGCACACAATAGATACTTAATAAATGGTGTAGTTTAAGCCAGTCTATTAATGAATGAATAATGTTTTTATTCTGTGTTTTGGCTGGACAAAATTACTTACTCCTGTCCCCAGGCATCTGCTATTAAGTCCCAAATACACATGGCATATATCTCAGTTAAAGCACCCTAATCTCTGGTCGTCTTGATTCTAAATAATATTAGTTCAGAAATTAATTCAAATATCAGCAAATGTTGTAGAAATAGATTTGCAATCTATTGAGGGATAGGGGAATGTTTGTTCAAGTAGGGAGGAAGTAGTGAGCTTTGCAGAGAAAGAGCTAAAATCCAATAAACAGGAAGTGAAATCAGTAAACTTTTCCATTTTAGTTCAGTCATGATTAAAGTTGTTTGGATTTAGTTCAGTGAGGTTGTAATAGGAAGTGATCAGGACTGGGGAAAACATCCTTGGATCTCTGTGATTTTATTTTTCAGCTCATTATAAGTTTAGATTTCAAGAAAAGCTGCAAGATCACAAAAGTGGTTCTATCATAATTTAGAACTAGAGATCTAGCCCATTCTCTTTAAGAGTTCAGTTTGTGATACTCAATCTCTCTTTAACTGAATCAAATGATCTGAGTTATAAAGGAATCTCTACCAGTAACTCAGTTTGTAAATGACCATTTAAACACTGATCCTCTCTCAACTCCACAATGATTAGTAATGTTAGTAGTGAAGTCTACTTATTCCTATTGCTCCTCAGGGTCCTTCTATGTTCTTTGCAGTGTGTAAAATGGTCACAAAGAACTATAAGTATATGGCTAGAAAAGAATTAAGTGGTAGAAAAGCTATTTTAGTGGAATGTTAATCGTACATGTAACCTTTGTGTAACAGATTCTTACAACATGGAGAGTCCAGGTTTCCTTTAGGGGGTTTCTTATAGCTAAACTTAGAAAATCTCCTAAAAACCATTACTTAATACCACCTAAAGTGCTGACACGATTCCTTTTGGAAACTAGCATTTTATCAATTTAAAGAAAGGAAAAATTTATTAAAAGGTTTTAAAACAACAATGATGACAGCAACAATAAAAAAGCACACTTGACAGAACAATTGGAAAATAAATAGAAAACTTCAAATGATCAAAGATTCAGTCACTTACATTCCTAAATAGGAAAGTTCCTTTTCCTTATCTGCTGCTCATAGCACCATGTGCAATACCATACAGCTCCCGAGAAGACAGAACCAAAAGTTATTCCTCTTTCATGATTTTTGGTCCCTTTATCCTTACTCTTCCTAAAAGATGATACCCAGAACTAAACATAATACCCTGGATGTAGTTTGATTAGGAAAGAGAACAGTGGGGTCATCACTGTTTTAGTCCTGGATGCTTTGCCACTATTAATGCAATGAATCATTATATTAGTCTTTTTGGTTGATAACATTTGATAACAAATCCCATTCTGAGCTTTCAGTTCACTGAACACCCATAGATCTTTTCACATGAATTGTTGCTAACTTGCATCATGTCATTACTGTACTTTGGAAGTTATTTTTTAGAAACTCAAACATAGAAATTTATATTCATCCCACTAAAGGATATATCAAGGACATTTACTAGTCAAAGTGCAGACCCAAAGTTAGGATTTTTTTGGTTGCCTGATCTATATAATAAAGGTAGGAAAGCAGACAAAATAGGTGGCTATTGATTTGCTTTCTTTGCTTAGCTTCATACTTGCTAGAATTAATTTATATGTCACTCTAGAGAAGAATTGAGAAGTTAAATGAGCTTCATAACAGAATTCTTTGGAATAATTTTGGCAACGTCTCCCCAGAATGGGTTTGGGGATTCAGCTTGCTTAAATCTATTATAGAAAAAGTCTAACCCTAAGTCAGATAGTTGTCTGGTAAAACACATTCCCTAATAGAAAATGCCATCCACATCCAAAGAAAGAACTATAGAGACTGAATAAAGATCAAAGCACATTATTTTCACCTTTTTTTCTTTGCTTTTTCTTTCTCATGGTTTTTCTCTTATGTTGTAATTTTTCTTTCACAACATGACAAATCTGGAAACATATTTATAATGATTGTACATGTATGACCTATATCAGATTGCTTGCTGTCTTGGGGAGAGGGGAGGTAAAATAGGGAGAAAAAATTAGAACTCAAAAATCTTACAAAATTGAATGTTGAAAACTGTTTTTACATATAATTGAAAAATAAAATACTATTAAGGAAAAAACAAAGAAAGGAAGAAAAGAAAGAAGGAAAGAAGAAAAAGGAAAGAAAGAAGGAAGAAAGAAGGAAAAAAGACAAGCAGGCAGGCAGGTAGGGAGACAATAATGTTAGACTTTTCTTCTGATTTTCTTCTCCAGGAGTTAGTTTAGTAAGAGGCTCCATGCCTAAGAGGGAAGAGTTATCCATATTAATGAGAAATAGTTCAATAACAAAAGATGCTATGTATGATTTTAAAAAAAAAAGAACCCCTAGACACAGAGAGTAAAAAGGATAAAAGAAAAAAATTAATTGTAGCCTCAGGCTATTGTTTCACTGTTTTTCTAGGTTTCTTTACCTAATTATAATGGCTTATAGTCTATACTATAATTAAAAATATGTCAGCTTAATGACTGTATCAAGGAGAGGAATTTTCGTTACTATTTTCTAGCAAATGAAAGTAGAAATGGAGAAAATGGGACCCTGAAAAGGTAAAGTCCAGAGACTGTTGGCAGAGAGAAGCTTAAGGACCAGTAGAGATATACAATTAATTAAATGTCTATTATGAAAGCAAAGACAGAAAATTCAGTGAAGAACATAAGAGAATGGTGTAATTAATAGGTACACTGGAAGCCTTGTAATGTTACAGTTGTGAACTTCCTGGCCATCCATATACTCTGGCCATACATGGCTACTCTGTGTGTGTCCCCAGATAGTTCCTGAGCACATAGATTCCAGACACAGGCCTCTTCATAAATGTTCCCTAGCCACATACATTCCTAATGTATATACTTTCCAAACATATATGTTCTTTCCATGCTTTCTTTCCTGAAGTAATGCTTGCTTTTTGCCTATCTACCTTTCTCTACTAACAATTTAGTAGCTAGTGATATAACACAGGAATGAGAATCTTCTTTTGTTATTTCATTTGTTATGCCATTTGAATGTGTTTTTTTGACTAATGTTTTTTTCTGACTGACTGATAAAAGTGCACACATTCGTGGGGGATACAACTGATGATCCATGAAATATCTAGAACCTAGGATAGCTATTTGGGAGAATTTACCTATAAAACATAATTGTATTAGTCTTGGATCATTATTATAATTTCTTGAGATCTTTGGGAATTATGGCTCTGTCAAACACATTTTTGCTATCCCTTTCCAAGTTTTATCACATGATAATTAAACAGGGTTACTACCTTTGCCCTCATAAGTTATTTATAAATAAAACAGGATCAAGGATGCATTTCTAAATGGAAACTGGTCTATTCATTTCTATTATATATATAGATATAGTGATAGATCATCCAACTTATTCTGAAACTCATTTGAACTCATATCAGTCTCAGAAATACTTCATGAATAAGTGCAAATGGCACCAAAGCGGACAATGATGAGAAAAGTAGTTAGATTGAACTAAGTATATATTGAGGAGGTCTGTAAGGTGGCAGTTGTGAAGATACTTAAGGATACTTTGAGAATCTGAAGAAGGGGAAGATACTAAAAGTATAGAAATAATTTCAGATATTATTATTGATCCAAAAGACAAGTGAGAGAACATCAGTGATTGCTGACTCATATATCTACTTTTCAATCTATATGAAATTCTAATGAGAATAACCTATACACTCATTAAAGATATCCTTGACAAGAATACTTATTAGTAGGAATGGAAGACTCTCACAAATGTGATTTGTCAATAGGCCACATTTTAACCCTAACACAATTGATCAATATGTCAAAAATAATGATGTCACATGGTTTATTATTTCTTGACCATAAAAAGAACATTTGATTCAATTGAGCAAAACATGACCTTAAGGTTCTCTTCCAATGTTGTGTTTCTCATTCCATGTCAAAATTATACACAATTCCTTGAAAATATGTAACAAAGGAATAATCTTGCTTGATGACCTTCTGTCACTAATATCAAATGAAGTGTGAAATAAGAAGAGGTATGGTCAAGATGTTTGTCACTGTCAGGAAAATTCTCAAGAGCACAGTTCAAGTTAAAGAGGAATTCTCTATAACCAGTGGTCCTCTAGGTGTTTCTGTTTGAGGAGCATATAGTGCTAATTGCATCAAATCCCAGAATGTTCAGAGCCTCCTAAATGAGATGCATAATTCTTCAAAAGAGTTTGGTCTGAAATTCACACAGTAACAATTAAATAAATGAATAATGAATATTGTCCAGACTCTGATATGCTGATATCTAATGGATAGAAAACCTATAGTGCTCACCTATCACTATCAATATTAGACATCATCTTAGGCATGAAAGATGCATAATGATTTGGGCCTGAAGTACACAGGAGGAGAGCTGCCTGGATTGCCTTGGGGAAAATGCAATGGTTTTTTAATGATTTCAAATTTAGTCCTAAAACAAACACTTTTAAAAATATGAATATTCTTCAAGTGGCATTCTTTGACTGAGGGTAATGTTATGCTATGATTTCCAGGAATCTGAAATTGATGAAAACCCAAATGGTAATGTATTGGAAGTAAAATGTAAGTACAAGCAGTAAGTGATCCCCATCAAAAATATGTGTAATCAAAAATGAAGTTGGGTCAGTCATATGGCAGGAGTAAACATAACCATCAATAACTACATGCTCCCCTTGGTATCCACAGAATAACAGAAGAATCTTAGTACATTAGTGTACTCCTTCTTGTGAACCTGCAGGAGAACATAGACAAGAGTTTATGGAATATATCTGATATATCTGATAACCACTACCTATTTAAAGTGTGAAATAGTCTCTGAGGGTGGGATTCAGATTTTTATACTACAGCTTAGAATATGGAAATTATGGACTCCTTTTCAGGGATAGTGAGGGTCTGTATTGAAAGATGGTTAATATGCATGAAACTGATGTAATATAAGCTCCTAAAGGGAAAGGAACTGTTCCATTTTTGTTTTTATGATCATAGTGCCTAGCATAGTATCTGGACATACTAAATCCTTAATGAATGCTTGCTTGCTGATTGACTAATCAACTCTTATTTTCTTCTTTTTTCTTTGTCAGAGACAAATATTTTTGAAATAGAAAAGAGCAAACAAAAATGGTGATAAGAAATTAAATCTCAAAAAAGTGATATGGTAAGACAGCACCTAGGTATCAAATAGTAACAAGAAATTAAACCTCAAGAAAGAAAGGCAGCACCTGGGTAAGATAGCACTTATCTTGGATAACATATTCTAAAGGATTTCTGAAAAACGTGTGACAACATTTTTTAATACTATTATTTTGGACAAGAAAGAGAGAGGTGGTTTAGGGTTGCTAAATGTGGCAACCCCAGTTCACTGATGATGAAAAGACGAAAATCTCTACAGATCTTTTCTGTCTTTCATTCTTTTCTTTACCACCTAATTTCAACTTAAATATCTTCAAAATGACTTTGACTAGTTGGATATCTTGTCAAGTTTCTTTAAACTGGTTTTTCTCCTACTGCTTTTTACTGTTCACTCATAATTTTCTCTCACCTTCTTCAGGAAAATTTTAAAAATCTGGTTATATTCTAGACTTAGATTGTCTTTTACTTCTATGTCTCTTTTTGGCATGAGTAAAAGGACTAATACAGTCAATATTATTCCTTTCCTCTCCCCTTACAACAAGTCTTATCTTCCTCCAGAGATCTACCTATGTACTTCCCCAAATGTGTAGCATCCTAAAAGACAGTTAGATAATGCATTGGATACTATGTTCCTCCCAAAGTCAGGAAGACTTGAATTCAAATCCAACTTCATTCACTGGCTATGCAATTTCCATTTACCTCAGTTTCCTTAACTAAATAAATAAAATAGCATAATCAATAATAAAAAGAATTAAGAAAGAATAACAGCACCTATTTTTAGAGATGTTTCAACAATTAAATGAGATAATAATTGTAAGGTGCTGGTGCCTGGAACATAATAGGTATAAAAGCTTGTTTTCCCTATCCCCAAACATCCTATAGTTTGAACTAGAGGTATCACTCTGCCAGCCATATTGCCAAAGGCAGAGTTTAAAACATAAGTGGAAAATATTTGACAAAATAAATAAAAATACAATAGAATATAGTGTTAATATTCAGCTTTCTAAATCAATATTTGGCCTGTGGGATTTGTTAGATACTAATTTCAATTGATCCATTTCAATTTGAATTTTATAACCCTAGTTTGGACTATTCTCAGAAGGAAAACTAACTTGGGATTTCTGGAGAAACAACTTCCTCAATTCCCATAATCTATTTTTATCCCTAGAAACTCATACAGGTATCTAACCTGATGAAGTTAACCCAAAGCTTTGTACTTCCCAAAAAGAAATACTTTTAGGATTGCTAAGCAGAAACCTACCTTCCCATTAGACCCATATTGTAAAAATATCTAATAGCAACAATGAAGGCAAAATTTGAGTCCTTTGGTCCCCCATATCATGGTTTAGAAGAGAAAGGGCATAGTTTAGTGGACAGAGGGCCTCTGAGTCAGGCTCAAGTCTGGTCGCTGACACATTGTATGGTACCTGAGTGAACCTGGATAAGTAATGCAAACTCTTTCAGACTTAAGTAGTTGCCGATCTATATTAGTAGAGGGAGTTTACTCACTGGAATATCCTTATACCAGTGAAATTGTAGGTTTTAAAAAAATAATCTGGTCCTTTGTTTCTCTTTCAGCTCTGGGCACCAGAGACTGTCTTAATTTAAGAATTCTCCCTAGTTTTACTAGTGTAAGTGCCTTCCTTGGATTGCTGTGGAAAACAGGCAGATGGGCACTCTTTATTCTCCTTTCTAATCAGAAAGGGTCAGGAATAGAATCTTCTCTGATTACTCCTATCTCCATCTACCAGGGCTGATTGGGATGGTGCCTTCTTTGTAGTCTTCTTCCTCTTTTCACTTCCCCTAGATGTTTTTTGATATGGAAGATTGTGAGAATTTAGCCTGCAGAAGGGAGGGTGCCTTCACACTCTTCCAGGGAGTCACGCCTGGCTTACAATGCAATAGGTAGAAAGGAAACCCCCCTATTCCAAAGATTCTGTCTTTGGTGAGAATTGTGGAGTTATTAATAGAAAGATAAAAATCAACATCTGCTTGATCACCTACGGGTACCCAGAGGTTCACACAGTATGTGATATATACAGAAAACAACTGGAATTGGATCCCATTATTTATCTCAAGAAAATATAATTAAAATATCATTAAGACTTTTTTAAAATTAAAAAGGAACAAGCTTTAGATTTAAATCTCCATCTAAAAGGACAGAGAGAAGAAAGGTGGGAGTAATTGAGGTCAGAAAGAAGATTCTTCTTTGGCCATTTGGAGTTGTTGGGGAGATATGGAGAAAAGAGGAAGAAAACTCTCCTATCGAGGTTGTTTTTTGTTTGTTTGTTTGTTTTTGTTTTTGTTTTTGTTTTTGTTTTTTACTATGGGTGCCTCTATCTCTTTCTGGAGGAAGATAACACTGACCATTTCAGGGATGGTCAGGATGGCCCGATGCTCTCAATTTCATTCAAACTTCCTTTCCTTCAGTTGGCCTGTCTCCTTAGTATTCTCTACTCATTGCTGCTTCTATCTTTTCAGGACGTGAAATACTGTCTCTGTTCCTCAGCATTCTCCTTGTCAGTGGCCTATAGATGCAGCTCTTATATGCCTAAGCCTAAGACAGCCATGAACAGTTCACAAAGTTTGGAGATTGGGCTTGTCTTATTTAGGATTGATGTGGGCTCTGAACCTTGTTTTTTCTGGTTCATTCTTTAGAAAGGAAAAAGAGACAAAATGAGACAGAAGTCTGCTATCAAGAGTCACTTTTATGAGGATAGGACAAGATGGCGACACTGACTTACAATAATCTGAGTGAATATAATTATCCATAGTCATTGAGACTCATTAAGTGAGTCATAATTGTACACTGTGAACCACTGGCTCTGTTCTTCTTGCTGTTCCTTGCATTGAACACTCCCATGCACCTATACTAGCTGCCTCCCATTCTTAGAATGATTTCCCTCTTCATTTGGTGCTTCCTGGCTTTGTTGGTTCCTTCAAGACTCAGCTCAAATGCTACTTTCTCTAAGAGAGCTTTCTTGATGCTTCCCTCCTCCCACTTCTAGTTTCTTCCCTCTGAGATTACCTCCCATTTACACTGTATATATCTCATATATACATAATTATTGGCATGTTGTCTCCCCCACTGAAATGGGAGCTCCTGAAAGCCAGGGATCATGTGCCTTGTAACACCAGTGCTTAACATATTGGCACATGGAAAATTGTTAATTAAATATTAGTTGAATAATTGATTTTAAGTATATTATCTTGTTTTCATCTCATAACCCTATGAGGTAGGTACTATTGATATTTCCCTCATTTTACAAATGAAGAAGATGAGGATTGATAAAGTTAAGTAGATTGCCCATGAACATGAAGCCACTATGAATTAGAAGTAGGATTTGAGTCGAGGTTTTCCTGACACTAAGTCCAGCACTCTATCTTAAGCCAAGTTGTCTTATTGAACAAATATCAAAGTACCTAGATTTTTTTCTAATTATTTCACTAAAATTCCAAAGAATCTCTTAAGGTAATTTAGTGGGATTATTCAAATCACTCTGGATCTTTATAATCTGTACTTAAAGTATTGGTTTGGGAAGTGTACACTCTCTCAGTTCTTTAGAATGTAATCTGTATCAGTGGCTTTGAAGAAAAAGGATAAAAGCAAGAGCTCACTACCACTTGTGTATATAGTTTCATGTTGGCATATACCTGTTAGGAGATTCCTGCTGAGCTACTCTTAGCTAGTGCTGGACCTAGAGTTAAAAAGTGTAGAGGACCGCAGATATTGGGCTTCAGACATTTACTAAGAACTGCCCCTGCTTTATTTCCTCAATTCTATTATAAAATGGGGACAATTGCCTACATCCTAGGGTTGTCTTGAGGATTAAATATGATTATATTTGTAAAGAGTTGATGAGTATTTAGAATGATTGGTTAAAAAGGGGTTATTAAAATTTATAGGCTGAAGTTCTTTTACTTAAACGTATTTAATTTTGAGGCTGGTTTAATTGGTTACTTTGCTGTTTAATATTAAGACAGATCTTCCTCTGATTCTGCACCTTCTATCTTTGGTTTTACATAATTTCCATTTATATCAACACAGAGTATCTTCTGCCTTCTGCTGCCAGCCTTGTCTCCCACCCCTTGTGGAGATCCTCTGGTGTGAGGAATAATTTTCCCTTGGATGTCAAGCCTTCTATCTTCTTCTTTTCCTGTTTTTGGGGGAAAGGAGGAGAAGAAAGTTGGTGGAGAACAGGACTTTCATCTCTTGCTGTGTCATCTTCTGTTTAATCTGCAGTCTTTGCATGGAAGTTTTAGTGAAAGTGGACTTCCAGTCTGACCAGATTATCTTCCAACTCTTGCCATGCTTGTCTCCTGCCTCATCTCGAGCCTCCTGTGGGAAGAGAAGTAGTACTATATGCTCAAACATAAACAGTTTCACACCTTGTCATAACCTACACATCTTATTGATTCTCAACTCCTATAGATCACCATTCAAACACTCTTCCCATTCCCTTTATTCCTGTTCCTTCCCACCCCAACCATATATCCCTCTACTGAGACCTCTGGAATATCTATATCAGTTTATACCATAGTCAATAAACTACTCTACATCTTAAATCTTTTCCTCTCTTATTTCTTCCACCTTCTAGCAATCACTGAAATCCTGCTCCTCTCTGATGCTATAGCCTATCTGACTGTCTTTTCTGGTACTAGATGCACTTTTACTCATTCTCTTTAGTTTATTAGTTGAGACAGGAAAGTTAGGATACTCCCTACTTTTCATTGTTACTCTCCTGCCTCCATTACTCAGTAACCTCTCCTCCTTTGAGGTTTAAAGAGAACTTATGTCTACCACCTATTCAAAATTTCATTAGTATTGTCTACAAATTCCCAGACTTCCCTCCTAAATGAGTTTGGTACCTGGCTTATAATTTTTCTTTTCACCCTTATTTTTGCCTTATGGGATTTCACCATATTTATTGACTCTTGCTCTCAAGTACCCTAAGCACTCACTTCTTCAATCTACTCATTCTCATTACCTATTCCTCCACTCCAACTCAGTCATCCAAAAAAGTCATACCCTTACTCTTGCCATTATCCACAAATGTACCACCTCCATGACAAGAATTTTAAAATCTTTTTATCTGAACATACTTTCTACCTCTCCTTCTGCCTTCCCATACTAACCTCAGTTCTTTATCCACACTATGATCCATCGCCATCTCACAGTCTTCTCTTAGACTATATTGCCTGTACTAGCCATTCTCATTTTTTTTCTCCATCTTGACTCCTTGGTGAATGAATTTAACTTTACATTGTCCTCTTTTTTTTTTGAATTCCAGTTTCCTTTATCACCATATTCATTGATCTGACCAAGGTCTTTGATACTGTCATGGAAAATCATGTCAAAATTTGGTTGCCCAGAGAAGTCCATCATATTAAATATCAATTTCATGATGGCACATTTGCTCGAGTTCTGGATAACAGATGATACTCTCACACTTTCCTAGTTATCAGTGGAGCAAAATAAGGCTGTGTGCTTGCTTTTTAGCATGGTGTTTTTAGCAACATTGTCAGATTCAATGAGAATGAACACAACATCAAGATCAACTACCACACTGATAGTAAATTATTTAACTTGAAAAGGCTATAAGCCAAAACTAAAGTGGAGGGAGAGTTGGTATGTGAATTTTTGTTTGCAGATAATTGTGCACTCAATACAGACTCTGAAGCTGAGATACAACAAAGTATGGATCACTTCTCTGTTGTTTGTGCTAATTTTGGTCTAACAATTAACACTAAGAAAACACAGACACTCCACCAGCCAGCACCATACCAGCCATATGTAGAACCATCAGTTACAGCAAATGGAAAGTTTTAAATACTGTGAATAAGTTCACTTACCTTGGCAGTGTACTTTCCAAGGATGTACACATTGATAATGAGGTTGACACATGCATTGTCAGAACTGGAGTAGTGTTTGGAAGGCTCCAAAAAAAAGTGTGGGAGAAATCTACAGTGACATTATGCTGATCTCATTGATATATGCATATGAAACCTAGATAGTCTACAAGCATATTGAATTGTTTCCATTTGAATTGTCTTAAGAAGATTCTGAAGCTCTCCTGGCAAGACAAGGTACTGGACACTGAGGCCTTTCTTGCATGAAACTGCCAAACATTCAAATTCTACTACAGAGAGCACAACTCTGGCCACATTGTTTGAATGCCAAATATATGCTTGCCAAAAAGACTATTTTATGGAGAATTCATACAAAGCAAGAGATCATGTGGTGATCAGAAGAAGTAACATAAGGACATTCTCAAGTTCTCTCTGAAGAACTTTGGAACTGATTACCTTTCATGAAAGACACTGGCACAGAAGTCCCCAACTTTGTGTGCATTCATCAAAGGTATTATTCTCTATGAGCAAAGCAGAGTTGAAGTAGCTCAAAAAAAAAAAAACTCAAGATGCACAAATTTAAAGAATCCATCCCAAATGTTCACATGGACTATTTGTGTCTGAAGCATGGTTGAGCATTTCAGGCTTGTACTGGTCTGATCAGCCACAGTCAGATACACTATAACATAATGATATCATTTTGGTCCTCTTTGAGTATGAAGGACAACAACCAACCAACCAACATTGCCTTCTATTTTTTAATCCCTGTCCCCCTTATCATATCACCAGTTATTCCCTGCCAAGCATAAACCTTAGTCATGTCTTCCCCATCATCAAGAGCTCTTACTCAGTCTGTCTATCCTTACCATTGGTCCATATCTGGCATTTTCTCAATCTTCATTCTCCTTAATTTCTCTTCAGCCTTTGACACTGTTGTCAACTCTTTCCACCTTGATACTCTCTTCTCTCTACATTTGTAGGATACTATTTTCTGGTTTTCCTCCTACCTATCTTCCTCTCAATGTCTTTTACTGAAGCCTCATCCAAGTCATGCATGCCCTTTAACTGTAAGTATCTTAAAGGGTTCTCTTCTTTACTGTTTCACTTGGCAATCTTATTAGCTCTAATGGATTTAATTAACATCTCTATGCTGATGATTCTCAAATATACCTATCCTGTCCCAACTTCTCCATTGATCTCCAACATGGAATTTTCAGTTGCCTTGCAGACAACTGGCTATCCAAGTAGATATCTTAAACTCAGCATATCTAAAACTGAACTTATTATCATTTCTCCTAAACTCTTCTCTTTTTCCTAACTTCCTTGTTATCACGGAAGGCAATGTCATTCTCTCAGTTGCCAAGGTTCGCAACCTAAGTAAAATCCTTGACTCCTTACTATCTCTCACTACCTCCCCACATATTCAATTTATTGTCAAAATTTATTTTTCAGTTTATAGTCAAGACTTTCCATTCTACATGTCTTTTAGAAGGCTGAAAGCCTTGTCACACCAGCCACTTGACTAAGGGGGAAGAAAACTTTCTAAGAAGAACCCCTTCCCAGATCTCTTCCATGAGGAGTGTTTTATCTATTTCTTTTAGAAGTCTAAAAATCCAAGAAGATTTTTTTGGAGTCTTCCAAACACTATTCCAGTTCTGACAATGCATGTGTCAACCTCATTATCAATGTGTACATCCTTGGAAAGTACACTGCCAAGGTAAGTGAACTTATTCACAGTATTTATTGTCAATTTATTTCATCTTTGCAACACTTCTTGGGTATCTCCCTTACTCTTCTCTAATACTTTTATCACCCTGGTATAGATCTTCATCACCTCAAACTTAGATTACTGAAATAGCTTGCTTGTGAGTCTGTCTGCCTCAAATCTCTTTCCACTCTAACCCATTCTTCATCCAGCAATCATATTTATATTCCTAACATACAAATCTCTCCAGGTCACTCCTCTGTTCAACAAACCAGTGGCTTCCTATCATATTCACGATCATCTAGTTGATATTCAAAGCTCTTCATAACCTAGCATCACTCCCCTTTCCCTACCCCCACCCCTTCCTAATCTTATCCTTTAGTCCCTGCTATGTATTTTTCAAGACAGTGACACTGGCCTCCTTACTATTATGAATAAGATATTCCATTTCTCAATTCTGAGTATTTTCTCTGATACTGGAATATTATCCTGTCTCATCTCTGTTTACTGACTTTCCTGGCTTCCTTTAAGTCCCAATGAAAGTTCCATCTTCTACAGGGAGGCTTTCCTAACTTCTCTTGATTCTAGTGCCTTCCCTCTCAATTATTTCTACTTTTCTTTTATGTAGCTTTATATGGCTTATTTACACATATTTATTCCTTTTTTGTCTCCCCCATTACTTTGAGTGTAAAAGCTATCTTTTGCCCCTTTTTGAATTCCCAGTGCTTAGTATAGTGTCTGGCACATAGTAAATGCTTATTAAATTTTATTGACTGACTAATAAATTATATTTTTAAGGATACACAGGTCTTCTGAGAAGTTTTCTGTAGAGGGCCAGAACTTTGAAAAGGTACTTGAATCAAGGGCAACAAGATGCTTATAGTTAAGCACCTACTCAGTGTGAGATAATGGTTCTCTAAATATATACTTACTGTGATATGGTGATGTAATGGCTCTCCTAAAGTTGGCACATGCTCAGTGTGCTGTAGTGATGTAATTGTACTGAGGTATTTAAGGGAGTCACAGACACAGAGAAGACTCAAGACTCCAGATTCCACAATCCGACTCCATCTTTGACGAGCCTTATGGTGGCTGTCCTGCCTTCATCACTTCTCCACCTAAAGACCAATGCCCGTCCAGAAATCCTCCAGAAAGCTAGCTGGGGCATTACAGTTTTCCTTTGACTTTTTTTCTTAATGTATACAAAAACCTGAAAAAGTTTTGCCTGCCATATCTCTATAACAAAGGCAAAAATGTGGCTAAGGAGAGGGAAGATTAAGCTCTTTTGTCTTCTGAATTTTAGTCTCATTTCTTTCCTCTTTCCACTCATTTTCCTAAGAGAGAAAAAAGTTTTGTGATGGAAAAACTGAGGAACTTGAATCCCGGGGAACTTAGCAATTGACTGAAGGATTAGCCTCTATGAGGATGATGACTGACTATAGCCACTGGAAATTAAACAGAGAGGTTTTCATAGACTTTCTAGTCTTAAGTGAGCAAGAGAAATGTCAATGCCCTTTCTAATGAAAACCTCAGTGACTGGAAAATACTGCTCAAATAATAAAATTAAGCCCAAACGGAGTTAGCCAAGTTAGTCTAGTTAGCCAGGAGTAACTGCTCCATATTCCAAAGAGCTTAGCACCTGAAGCAAAGAATCTTCTTCCAGGCAGAAAACCCTTTTTTAAATCCATGTCTCTAAAAGAAATAGATAAAACACTCCTCATGGAAGAGATCTGGGAAGAGGTTCCTCTTAGAAAGTTTTCTTCCCCCTTAGTCAAGTGGCTGGTGTGACAAGGCTTTCAGCTTTCTAAAAGACATGTAGAATGGAAAGTCTTGAGCTATAAACTGAAAGAGCATTTCAGAGTCCACTCTTCCTTCAACGAGGAAGGTTTAGGACCTCAGCAAAAAATTCTAGCTAAAAGCTAGAAAGTCATATCTATATTTCTGTGTTTAATCTTCCCTAAAATGATCATAAATGACCAACAGTGACCACAAGACTAGAGGAGCAACCTGAATAAGAGCTATGTAAGATCAATATAGAGTACTGCTTTGCAGCAACTATGTATCCATGTAGACTAAATGTTGAAAATTACACATCTGGAAAAGATGACTAATGACAAAAGATATCTTGTAAATATATGTCTATATTATCCTCTCTTCTCCTTCCTCTCTCTCTTTTTCTCAGAGTGTATCTATATCATGTGTATATAATACTAGAAACAAAAAGATTTCTTAAATTTCAATCTTAAACCTTCCCTTTTCCTCACTCCAGTTTTATTAGGATCTCTCCCCTCCAAGGGAGATCTTTTACATTTTTCATCTTACATTTTTACATTTTTTCCCCATTTCTTTCACTTTATGTCTCAAAGAGATGGGAGAACAGGAGGGAAATGGAGCTCTTTATTTCTTCATTTCTCTTTTGAAGCCCCAATTCATTTTTCAGGAAAGTTACTTGGGTTATTTTGTCACAAAACAAACTGTGTTGACTCATTGACTCATACTGAAAAGAAGAAACAAAAGCTGAAGTAATTTCAAAAATACCTTTTAAAAAGGAGGTATATTATCTTGATACTCTGTTCTGGTTAGATCCCGTCTGGAGTATGGGGTTCATTTCTAGAACAACAGTTTTAGAAAAACATTGTTAAGTTGCAAAGCATCCAAAGAAAGGCAATCAGCATAGCGAAGGGCCTTAAATCCATGCCATATAAGCATGAGTTGATAAAACTGGGGATGTTTAAGCTTTGAGAAAAGGGTGGAGGTGACATTGGAAAGACAGCTATCTTCAAGCATTTGAAGGGCTGTCAATAAACAATAAAATCAATTAATGAGTGTTTATTATATGTTTATCATACACCAGGCACAGTGGTAGGACCACTGTGTGAAATAGAGATTTGATTTGTTCTGTTTGTCCCAGAGGACAGAACTAGATATAATGGATAGAAATGACAAAGGAACAACTTTAGTGTAAATGTCAGGAAAAAGCTTTCTAACCAGTAGAGTGCTGTGACAGTATAATGGGCTGCTACAGGAGAGAGGGGTTTTTCTTCTTTATGAGTCTTTCTTTTCCCTCCTTTTTTTGGGAGATAATCAGAATTGAGTGACTTATCCAGGGTCATACACTAGTAATTATTTGAGACTGGATTTGAACTTATGTCCTCCTGACTCCAGGACCAATTGCTCTATCCACTGTACCACCTAGATGTTCTCTTTGGGGGTTTTCAAGCAAAAATTGGATGACTACTTGTCAGAATATTTTTATGCTTTTTAATTTTGATATAGTTTTTTTTTATTAAAGAATGGCTTGGACTAGAAGGCTTTCAAGGTCCTCTTCTAATATAGAACTGTGATTCTGATCTTTCTTTGGAGAACGTCTTAATGAAATCTCCCATCCACTCTACAATGTACCTATTATGTCCTTCGATGCCTCTGTACTCCATAGCATCGCATCCCCATTATGATATAAGCCCCAAATGAACTAGAACGAATGCTAAGGACAATAAAAATGATATTTCTTAGATCTCTGCTGGGGGGCAAGAGAAAGGAGAAATGAATAATATGATGATTTGGGGATAAATAGGATTAGGATGATGCATGATAGAAACTATTCAACTCTTATTTTATTTAAATGTATAATATGAAGGAAAATGATCTAGTTGTACCCAATCTCATATCTCATAAAGCAATAATTATTAAACTGGCTAAGAAACAGAGTAGAATAGATAAGGTACAAATTACATTACAATAAATGTTCTTAGTAATCTAGTATAAGATAAACACAAAGATCTAAGCTTTTGGAACAAAAACTCATCATTTGACAAAAACAACAAGTAAAACTGGAAAACAGTGTGCCAGAAACCAGGAATAGACTAACATCTTACACTGTATACCAAGATAAGGTCAAAATGGGTACATGATTTACACATAAAAGGTGATATCTTAAGCAAATTAGGAGAGCATGGAATAGTTTATCTGTCAGATTTATGGATAAGGGAAGAATTTAGGACCAAAGAAAACAGAGAGAGTATGATAAAATGTAAAACAGATGATTTTGATTAAATAAAAATTTTAATTTTATTTAATCAAATATATAATCTATTTTATAATTTATTTATATTTATTATATTTATATATAATATAGGCGTATGTATTATATTATATTATTTTATATTTTAATTTACATAATCAAAATATGTAATTTAATTTTAAGTTTTTTCTCAACAAAACCAATGCAACCAAAATTTTAAGGAAATCAGAAAAGTGGGATTCATTTCTCAAGTATATAGAGAACAGAGCCCAGTTGAATATGACCAAAGGATATGAATAGGCAATTTTCAGACAAAGAAATCAAAGCTACCTATAGTCATATGAAAAAGTGCTCTAAGGCATTATTGATTAGAGAAATGAAAATTAGAACAACATTGAGATACTACCTCACACCTATCAAATTGGCAAAATGATAATGAAAATGATAAATGTATCAAAAATACAAATGAAAATGATAAATGTTTAAGGGAATGTGGGAAAATTGGCACATTAATGCATTGTTGATACAGGTGTAAATGGATCCAATTTGGAACTGTGTTAGAAGGGTTATAAAACTGTGTATAACCTTTGATATAGCAATACCATTGCTAGGTCTATATCACAAAGACATCTAAAAAAGGAGAAAGAACTTGTTTGTACTCAAATATTTATAGCAATTCTTTTTGTGGTGGTTAAGAATTCTAATCAAAGGCATGCCCATCAATTGGGGAATGACTAAAGAAATTGTCGTATATGATTGTAATAGAATATTGTTGTGCTAAAAGAAATGATGATCAGGCAGATTTCAGAAAAAAAAAACAGAAAAACTTACATGAACTAATGCAAAGTGAAGTGAGCAGAACCAGGAGAATACAGTACACAATAACAGCAATATTGTTCAATGAATAACTGTGAATAGCTTATCTATTCACAACAATACAATGATCCAAGACAATCCCAAAGGACTAATGTTATTTTTCACTTTCTTTCTTTCATTCTTTTTATTTAATTTGTGTTTTCTAGTACAAAATGACTAATATGGAAATGGTTTACATGATTGCACATGTATTGCACATGTAACTTATATCTGATTGTTTACCATCTCAGGGAAGGGGGAAGAGAAGTAAGGGATAGAATTTGAAACTTTATTTTCTGTTCTTGTTGGTTTTCTGTAGATCTCTGGACTAGTCTTCCTTTCAGCCAAGTAATAACCACAAGAATAGCCAGGTGTTAGGGTCCAAATTCTTTATTGGCTCCTTGCCTGGGGCCTGGGCTAGCTTAGTCTCAGTGGAGGAAATGCAAGAGGACAGGCCAGCCACCATGGTGGTGTGAAATGGAGTGAATCTCTCTCCTTGGCTCTGAGAGCTTGTGCTCCAGCCTCCAGTCACCACAAAGGTGGACAATGGAATGAATCTGTCTCTGAGTTCGACCCTGACTGAGTTTGTCCCAGTTTATATGTTCTATTATAATTAGATCATTTACAGTATACTGAGTATAAACCAATCATTATATCACTGGGGAATCATTATTTGTTGTAAGATTAAATCAATCATACTGAACTAGAGAACTATTAATCACCATGCTAAACTAGATAACCATAGTCTTATCAATTTCACTGACAACACCGTGTAAGAATCCTTGTTTCAAGTACAGAGTTCTAGCTCATAACAATTTTCAAAACTTTTTGAAATTTCAAAAATTTTCAAATTCAAAACTTAAAAAAAACACAATTTAAAATTTTTTAACATGCAATTTAGGGAAAATAATATACACATATAAAATAAAAAGGATAAGAGAGAGAAAATATTAATAATTCAGATTAAAATGAAAAGTATGATGTGGGAAAAAAAAAAGAATCCTCTGCTGGCTCTCAATCTATGATCCCAAGAAGGGAAAGTACATTGGTTGAGATTAAATTATGAAGCCCATATGTTCTTCCTCTGAATAAAGCTAAAATCGGTGGTGGATATAGCAGATGGGATTGCTGAGCTACTCTGTTTTCCTGTGAAAAATCATGGAGAGTATGGTAGGAGTCACTTGACTGAAAACAGGACTATCAGTGTGATGAGAAGAAAGAGGTGCTATAGATCAGAGATACAGGAAAGTGTGTGTGTGTGTGTGTGTGTGTGTGTGTGTGTTTGTAGCTTTATAGAGACTCTTGTTCAGCACTGGGTTGGGGGATCTTTTGATATAGTTTCAGTGGGTTAGGTTGCTTAAGGGAAGCCAACCAAAGGAACCAAGTGGGTAAGTCTGATAAAATTGACTATATGTCAATTTGGAGGGAGAGAGCCAAATGGAAAGATTATATATAGAAGAAAACCCTGGAAGATTATTCTATCCCTGTGGTCTTTTCCTCTGATTGATCAGTTCTCCCTGGAACCTCCATTCTAGGGAAATGACCAGGATATTTCTGGTTATTCTTTCATCCCTCTAAAGGCTCTATACTGATTTTCCATTAAGTCATTCAGATTTTTTTCTCTGTTCTCCTTTCAAAGTCCCTTTATGTATTGACTTTCTCCATTAGAATGGAAGATCCTCAAGAGCTGGGATTATCTTTCATTTTGGTTTTGATTTGTATTCCTGATACTTAGTACCGTGCCTAACATATAATAAATGTTTAATAAATGCTTGTTGACTTGGAAGACAATAGAGGCAGAGTCCATATGAAGTTGGAGGTGTGACAGCACAGACTGCTGATTTTAGTAGTTTTTACCCTTTCCTGAATAGACATCAGAAGAAGTATGGAGTGTGTGCTTCCAGGCATTGTATATGTTTCAAAGCAGTGTTCACTGCTAGGGAGTTGGCACACTTGTAACTTGGGGAGGGGTCATGATGATAAGATCAATTATACTAGATCTGCTGTGCCATTTTCCTGAGAATGAGTGAATAAATTGACAAAAACACAGCTCTGGTTTTCAGTCAGAGAGAATACTCTTCTTGAACCACTCCCTCGTTCTAAAAATCTGTCCATACCAAGATCAAAACACTGTTTTTTCAGATGTCAGGTTTTCAGATAGGTCAAATTTTCAAAAAAGGAATGAAAGGATATTCTTCACACTGGATATTGGGGAGTTCAATGTTGACTCCTTGTCATATTCTAGAATGCATTATTAAAGTTTTGGGAATCTATAGCAGCAGGGAAAGAGAAATCCCTCTAAATTGACTGTAGACAATATAAAATATTTGGAAGTCTACCTGAAAAGACAAGCCCAGGAACTATATAAACACAATTACAAAACACTTTTCACACATATAAAATCTGAACAATTGAAAAAAGTATCAATTGCGCATGGAATGACAATTCTACATAAATTAATCTCCTTATTCAGTGTTATACCAATCAAATATCCAAAAATATTTTATAGACCTAAAGAGTAATAAAATTCATCTGGAAGAACAAAAAGTCAAGAATATCAAGGGGATAAAGGAGAAAAATGCAAAGGAAAGTGGCCTAAACATACCAGATCTAAAACTGTATTATAAAGTATCACTCATCAAAACCATTTGATACTGGCTAAAAAATAGAATGGCAGATTGTAATGTTTGAGTTAGCTTTCTGGCGATCCTTCAGATAGGCCTTGGTCTCAGCAGAATAGATACCATAAGAATGGTCAAGAATAGAATCTAGATTTTTTATTCTGGCTCAGTCTTAATCTTAGTTCAAGAGGCAAGAGAGCCACCAGGAGACTGGTCAAAGATAGAATATCTATCTTCCCAGTACTTCTTAGTCCTTATATACCATATTATAATTACACCATTAACAGCATACTGATTATGTGTGAACTTAGAGAACCATTATATTACCATACTAAGTATTATATGAACTAGAGAATCATTATCTCATTAATTCCACTGAGTTAACATTTTGTTTCAAGTTTACTTCTCCAGAGTTCCAACCTCTACAGTAGATCATTGGAAGAGGTTCAGTAGTCAATGAGTTCTGTAGTCTACTGTTTGATAAACCCAAGACACCTGTTGCTGGGATAAGAACTCCCCATTTGACAAAAAACTGTTGGGAAAATTGGAAAACAGCATGGCAGAAAGTAGGCATTGATCAGATCTCATACTCTAGACCAACATAAGGTTGATTCATGATTTAGACATAAATGGTGATACTATAAGCAAATTAGGAGGGCAAGGAATAGTTTATTTGTCAGATCTTTGGAGAAGGGAGGAATCTATGACTAAACAAGAAATAGAGAATATTATGAAATACAAAATGAATAATTCTGATTACATTAAATTAAAAAGTGTTTGCACAAAACTAATGGAACCAAAAGAGAAGAAGAAAACTGGGAAATAATATTTACAATTAGTATTTCTGATAAAGGTCTCATTTCTAAAATAGAGAACTGAGTCAAATTTTAAGAGTATATACAAGTCAGCTTCCAACTGATCAAAGGATATGAAAAATTTTCAGAAAAAGAAATTAATATTATATATAGTCATATGAAAAAATGTGCTAAATCATTGTTGATTAGAGAAATGCAATAAAAAAATAAACAAACCTCTGAGATATACCTCACATTTATCAGATTGGCTAAGATGACCAGAAAAGAAAAGGATAAATATAGGTAGGGATGTGGGAAAATTGGGACATTAATATATTGTTGGTGGAGTTGTAAACTGATCCAGCTATTCTGGAGAGCAATTTGGAATTATGCCCAAAGGGCCATAAAGCTGTGCATACCCTTTGATCAAACAGAGCCTCCAATGGGTCTGCATCTCAAAGAGACCATTAAAAAAAGGAAAAGTACCCCATGTCTAAAATTGTTTGTGGCAGCTCTTTTTGTGTTGGCAAAGATTTGGAAATTAAGAGGATGCCCATCAAATGGGAAATGACTAAATAAGTTGTGGTATAAATGATAAGGCAATGAATTTCAGAAAAACCTGGAAAAACTTACATGAACTGATGCAGAGTGAAATGAACAAAACCAGTACACAGTAACAGCAAGATTGTATAATGATCAATTATGATAAACTTCTTCTCTGCAATACAGTGACCCAAGAGAGTTTTAATAGACTTGTGATGGAAAATGGTATCCACATCCAGAGAAACAACTATGGAGACTAAATGCAAATCAAAGCACACTATTTTCACTTTTTTTTTTCTGCTGACTTTTCTTTAACAACATGACTAATATGGAAACACGTCTGAAATGATTATACACACACAAACCATATCAGATTGCTTGCTATCTTGGGGAGGAGGGAGAGAAAGAAGAGAGCGCAAAAAAAAAAAATTGGAACTGAGAATCCCTTACAAAAACAAATGTTGAAAACTACCTTAACATGTAACTGGAAAAAAATAAAATACTATTAAGTGGGAAAAATTAAGTTTTGGGAATCCTAATGAACCATCACTGGAGTCATGCCAGAATAACCTCATTTCCTTTTTTTGACAGGGTTTCTAAATTGCAAAGTGAGTTAGACATCACAAAGTATGTCTGGATCACACCAAAGCATTTGAAAAAGTCTTACTATGTCTTTGTGGGCAAGATGGAGAAGTGTGGGCTAAATGATAATGGAGTTAGGTGGGTACAGAACTGAATGAAGGGCCAGACCCAAATTTGGGGAGTAGTTCAATTATGTTAAATCATAAATCAAATACCCTGTAGGCAGCTATATGGCTTACTTTATTTCACTCTGTCTTTCTATTCTTACAGAATTAATGCAATGAATATGTTTAAAGGATTAAATCTCTGCCTTGGATATATATTGACTTGTGACTTGGGGCAAGCCACTTAAACTTTCAATGATCTAGACAACTCTCTGAGATTTTAAATTGAAGAAAAAGTGCTGATCCAATAGTAGTAGGAGTAGCTTTCTCATCAGGAAGTTCCCTATATCAATGTAATCCTAGTCCTTAGTCCCAATACCTATTAATATTAATGCCTATCTAAAGGTAGTTATTACTTACTGCAAGGAAATTGCAGCTAGGCTTAATCGGTATGAATGATGATGTAATTCTGAGGAGAGGGACATATTCTCTTAGAATTACATTTTTTAATTGCCATCTTCTAAAATAATAAACATTCTGTAAGAAATGACCAGCAAGATGAATACAGAGAGGCTTGGAGAGACTTACATGAACTGATGCTAAGTGAAATGAGCAGAACCAGGAGATCATTATATACCTCAACAATGATACTGTATGAGGATGTATTCTGATGGAAGTGGATTTCTTTGATAAAGAGATCTATGGACAGAAGCAGCTACATCCAAAGAAAGAACACTGGGAAATGAATATAAACTGCTTGCATTTTTGTTTTTCTTCCCGGGTTATTTATACCTTCTGAATTCAATTCTCCCTGTGCAACAAGAGAACTGTTCGGTTCTGCACATATATATTGTATCTAGTATGCTGTAACCTATTTAACATGTATAGGGCTGCTTGCCATCTGGGGGAGGGGGTAGAGGGAAGGAGGGGAAAAATCGGAACAGAAGTGATGCAAGGGATAATGTTGTAAAAAATTACCCTGACATGGGTTTTGTCAATAAAAAGTTATTTAAAAAAATAAAATAATGAACATGGAGCTGCAGAAAGAACACTGCATTTGAAGTCAGAATTGAGTTGGAATCCCACTTCTGCCACTACTTAACTATGTTACTTTGGGCAAATTGAAGCTCTCTGAGCTTCAGTTTTCTTATCCATAAAAAGGATGGGACTTAATAGGATTCCTTCTAGTTCTAAATCTATGATTCTCTGAAAATTTTAAGAAGCAAATTTAGAATTTTCCTTCTGTATTAGAAAAAATGATTTCCAGTAAAGCAAAGTCTCTCTCCAAAAAGTCTTTCGCAATGATTCCTTTCCTCATCTGTTCTCAGAGGATTTTATAGTACTTGTTTGTACTGAACTTATTCAATTTTGTATTTTGATATGAGTACAGGTCTTAATCACCACTATTAGATTATATACTAATTGAGATCAGACATGGAGTTCTATATTGCTTTGAATATACTTAAATATGTTCAAGTTTTATCCCTTGATAGGATATAAGTTCCTTGAGGACAGGGATCCTTTCATGTCAGTGACTAATTAGCACAGTGCCTGGTACATTGTAAATACTTTTCAAATAACTTTTTATCCATCTTCCCCAGTGCCTAGGCATTTAATAAACATTTATTGAACAACTTCCGTAGCAGCAAAATTGTTAGTGAGGGGCTTAGGAATAGTAAAGGCTTTTGCCATTGACATTTCAGACAAACTGGTTTGTTTGAGGTTGGTGACTCAGAGCATTCCTTTCTTATCTCCTTGCTATGCCTAGAATGCATGACTTTTCCCCCTTCTACAATTCTTTCGAGACCGGTTTTCCTTCAAGTTCGATTCAAACGCCACTTTCTACAAGTGGCTTAGCCTGATCTTTATATCACAATCTCCCTCCCCTCACTCCATGCCATTTCAAGTACTTTGTATAATAATCTTCAGTTTTAGGCATATATGTTGTTTTTTTTCAAGAGAATCTAAGTTTCTTGAGGGCAGACTCTGTTTCCTATTTGTCTTTCTTTATATCCTCAGAGGTTGTACAAAGCCTGACATCCTCAATCTTTGTTGAATGAATGAAAGGATGACTTGTGATGTGTATGTGTGAAAGCCAGTTACTTGTTTCACTGAAAGAAACTTCCCCAGATGAAGAGCTGAATCTGGGTCGGGGTGTGAACATGAAGCCAGGACCCAGGAGAAAAGGAGGAGCGAATGGAAAACAAATTTTTGGGCCAGAATTGAACAGTCTTGGCTCTCAGCAAGGAGAAAAGGCAGAAATCCGGTTGGGACTGAATGAAGTAAGCGAACTTTGGCTAAGGTTGCAGAGGGAAGCGGGAAAGAGAACACGTAGTGGCAAGCATTGCACCAATCATCCTTATGGGGAGGGGGGTGGTTTCTTGGGCTCTGGCCAGCTGGAAAGAGTCTGCCTGCTCCCGCCCGCGGATGTCCAGATGCCTGAGCTCTGCTGCATGGGACCCGGGGGAGGCTTCGGCTCCTGAAGCCAGGGGTGGGGCCCCAAAGTCTAGGGATGCTAAGCTGCGGACAGGGCTAGATGAATAACCCTTGGCTGAGAGCACGTAGTGCGAAGGCAGCTTGTGCCAAGTCATAAGACCATGATAACTTAAATCACAACATTTAGGGTCCGGCCTGTGGACTGGGCGGGGGCAAGGGGGCCGAGCTTAACAGGGATAAAAGGACATCGTTAAGCCTCGGTCTCCTTTTTCCCCTCCTAACTGGGCAGTTGTTTTGCGAGGTGAGGGCCGGTCTGAGGGGGAGGAGGCAGGCAGCATCCCAGCAGCGGCCAGGGAGGCAGTCCAGGAGTGGCTAAGCAGATAGCCAAGGGACAGAGAAGACAGATTAATACACTAAAGCCAAAACTCCAGGAATTGAGAACTCACCCATTTCAAATCAGGGGCAGGGAGAAAAGGGAGGAGAGAGAGGGTAAGAATTAGAGAGCAAAAGGGTGAACTGCTGGACTTCTCATCCCGCTGGGGCTTTGGGTCTGCTTCAGGGCTTTTAGGTACGCCCAGGGGCTCGGGGTGAAAAGCAAGCAATGGCCGTGGCAGGGTGTGTGCAGCCGGCCGACTGGAGCGGGGTAGAAGAGGACCCCCAGCCGGCCCGGCCCAGCCTGACCTCCATCTCTTCTGGGGAGCTGCGGAGCTTGTGGACCTGTGACTGTGAGCTGGCCCTGCTGCCCCTGCAGCAACTTCTGCACATGCAGCCGAGCTTCTTCCAGCTGCTGGGAGACCAGCTCCTGGTCCTGGGGCCTAGGCCTCAGGAGGCTCCACGTGGGGGCTTCAACGTTTTCTGCGACGGATTCGTGCGCTTGGACGGACGTCTCTACAGAGTCAGCAACTACTTAAAAAGGTGGGTGACCTAGGCTCGCGGCGGGCCTGCATCCCATCTCCTCTCCCCCAGAATGCTGAACTCTCCCGTGCTCCCCGCTCTACTCTCCCTTCTCAGTTACCCGAGGCTGAGCTACCCCTACCTTCCTGAAGCTTCCCCATTAGCAGCTTCCAAATTTGATGATTTCTTGCTTTGCCCAGCAGCGGCTGTGCACCAATTTTCTCCCAATAAAATTTCCTGTATTTTGCATTGCATTTTCTCAGGTGCAGCAAAGTCTGTCGGGAAAGCACTAATTCTAAGGTCTGGAAAATTGGGTAGGTTATGTGATCTTGCACGGGGTCTCCTCATCCAAATCGCTGAACAAATAGACTCCTTCGGACTAGATCTTGAACTATGTTTGTTGTAATCTAGAAGAGTGAGTTCCTTTGGGGGAAGTAGAGGCAGTTGAGAAATGTTTTTCCTCCACTTTAGGACTGGGGGACACTCCAGAAATCTGAAGGCCCAGAATTTGGCCTAAGGGGAGAAGTGATCGATTTTGATTCTGTAAACTAAAGGCTTTCACGGGTACCATAAAGAAAGTGGACTTCTGCTTCCACTCTGAAGTGCTAGTTATTAGAGCTTCCACAGAGATATATGCTGTATATAGTAAACTCAAACTTTCTCCCTACACTAGAAATTTACAATTTAAACAAACGATCAAGGATCGGCAAAGAGAGGAGCCAGTTGGACAGATTCCTGAGTAAATAGTGATCAGTGAATAAAATGAATTATAATTGTTCAGAACTAAGGAGGTAGTAGACAAAGAGCTCTTCTCTAAGACAGAAAGAGCTCTGTTCTAGTCCTTACTTTTGACAAATACTGGCTGTGTGATCTTGGATAAGTCACTTAATCTCTATTCTATGTAATTCTCTAAGTTACAGTTTCGTGGGTCACATGACTGAATATGGGGGTTGCAAAGTTATGATTTATCACCAATAAATGTTTGATTTTTATACCTGTTTAATATACTAATTCATATACCCAGGGTCCTGAGTGGAAAAAGTTTTAAGAAGCCTTTTGCTAAGATGCAGAGAAGCTGCTGAATAGCATTTCCTCTAGGGGAGGATGAGACCTAGTGAAATATAAGGTTGTCTTTGTCCCTGTTAAAAGAAATAGCGGTATGGATGGTCAGTAAACTGTAGAATGAAAAATAAACTGCTCAAGTAGTGTGGCAGAATAGAATGGTGAAAGAAATCCATTTCAATTAAACAATAATTTATTGAATGCCTACTATGTACCAAACATGGAGGAGACAAAGATTTGAAGGAATTAGTTCCTGTTCTGAAAAGGCTTAAATTCTATTGATGGAAAGAAACTACATGTACAATAAGATAAATAAGTGCAAAATGTAAACAGAATTGTGTACAGAATAATTAGTGGGAGGACAAAATTTTGACATCAGAAAAGTTCTCTTTTAGGGAATGGCTTTGGCTGGGTCTTGAAGAGGGTGGGATGGGGTTGGGACTTAATAAGGAAGAGTTCAGGAGGCAGAACATTCCAGATGTGAGAGGGAAAGAGAGGGCAGAGTGTATTAACATCAAAGTTTCTTCTACTTAGGAAACTCATTTTTATTGAAAAGGAAAGATTCTAAATGATGAAAGAGAGTATGCTTGGTGAGCTGAGAAGAGGAGAGCATCCTAAGCATAAGCAACTAAGAAAGAAAATTCAAGAGTAATATGAAGGGGATGCTGAGTTAATTTGCCTCCATGCAATGAAAATGGATCATGTTGAAATTCTGACTTGGAAATAGTGAAATTGCTTCTTTCAGAAATAAGTGTCTAGAACAGACCCAGGATGTGCATAAACTTTAGTTAGCCCTGCTATAATCTTAGAGGTTGTGTGACCACCTCACACTAACATGAGGCATTCTTACAGAAAGAAATGAATGATTGTGTTTGCTCATCTTACTAGATAAATGTTTCTTAATACATAAACATTTTTTTTATCACTGGTTTATCTCTTAGGTGATGATTAGTGCTTGCAAAGAGCTATGCATGTTTTCTCTGAAGAACATGCAATGTTAGTCTTTTAAAATGAATTCTTTATCCTTCTCCAATATTTGTTGTTTTGTTTGACTGCTGGTAAATTTTGCTTTTCAAAATTTTTCTTTCTATATCTGTATCCATATACAAAGCACAACATGTTCTTCCTTCTCTCCATATTCCTCTTCCCTCTTCCTATCCTCCAATCTCCTTCTTCTCTTTCTTCCTCCTCCTCCCCCTGCTGCTCTTTCTTTTTCTTCTTCCCTTAGTCCTTTTCTTTCTTTCCCCTCTTCACTCCTCTTTTTTTCCCTCTTATTTCTCTTCCCATCACTCTCTTCTTCTTCTTCCTCCTCTTCCACGAATGTAGATCAGCATCTGGTCTATACTTTACTATCTTAGAGCAGAATTTTTAAGGCTTATTCATGTCATGAGCCCTTTTGGCAGTGTGGCAAGACTTAAGTATCCCTTCTTGGAATCATACTTTTAAAGTATAAAATGAAATTGGGTTACAAAGGAAATCAATTATATTGAAATATAGAGCCAGATGCTAAAATTTCCAAGTTGATAAATGCCTGAAATCTATCTACAAACTTCTTAGAATGGGATTCATGGACTTCAGATTAAGAACTTCTAGAGTTACTGAAGGTCCCATGGCCAGCTGTACCAGAGATGGTATTTGAACAGAATTCTTCCAAATTCTTCCAAAAGCTGGCTGTCTAGCTACTACACCACACTAATTCCAAAATAGGATCCACAGAGGTGGGTAATTGGCCCAGTTAGTTTGATTTTAGGGCTGGAACTAGAATCCAAGTCTTTTGGACTTAGTCCCATGTTCTCTTGGCAGTATCCAGGACCATGTAGCTTTAGGGTATTCCTTGGCCAATGCCACAGACGACATCACCATTTAGTCTTGCTTTCTGAAATCTAAAAATATAGATATGGAATTTCTTTGGCTGGGGCAGCTGTTGTAAAATCTGCCCCAAATATGGACAGTAAAATAAATAATAAAATAGTAAAAAAGTTTTTTCCAACTGTTACAACTCTATACAGAGAGGTAAAGTTATGAGGAGAGAGAGAAATAGAAAGTCACACAGCGAGCTACATAGAGAGACAGACAAAGAGAGAGACAGACAGAACAAAGTAGAGAGAAACAGAGATAGGTAAGGGACATTCAAAATGGTCAGAGTGGTGGTGAAAGTGGTGGAGTGTGTATTTGTGTATGTATGTGTGTGTGTGTGTGTGTGTGTGTGTGTGTGTGTGTGAGTGTATGCATAGGACACAAGTAAAACAAAAAGGGTAGAATGGTCATACAATAAGGAGTTGGAAAATGTTCTTTCAAATCCTCCTCCGGCATGCAGTTAATTTCCAAATCTTACTAACTCTGCTTCTGTAGCCTCTGTCATACTTGTCCCCTTCTTTCTCTTTAAACAGCTATTATGCTCATCAGGCTTTCATCATGCGGACTATTGCAATTGCAACCTAATTGGTTTTCTTACTTATTAAGTCTCCCCTTTCCAATACATCTTTCACATAGTTGATAAAAGTAATCCTCCTAAAAAACACAAGTTTAATTATGCCATTCCCTAGCTCAAGAAGCTTCAGAGACTACCTATTCTCTTTAGGAAAAATACAGATTTTTCTTTTTTTGGAATTTAAAACCTTCCATGATTTGGCTTTGTTCTATGTATCTTTCTAGACATATTTTTCCTGCTTCATGCATGCAGTGGTCTAGCCAAACTGTTCACATTTCTGTTCTCCAAACTCAGCATTCTATCTCCTACTTTTGTATAGATTTGCAGAGGCTGGTATATATTTTGTATTTACCTCTTAGAATTCTTGCTTCCTACGAGATTCAGCTCTGGATGGAACTCATCCAGAAAATTTTTTCCAATCCCTGTAGCTCAAAGGTGCTTAACCTGGGATCCAGGGATAGATTTCAAGGAGCCCATGAATTTAGATGGAAAAAAGTTATATCTTTATTTTCACTAACCTCTAACAGAAATTGCACATTTCTTTCAATTATTAATGTAGGCAGCAAATATTTTTCTGAGAAGGAGTCCATGGGTTTCACCAAACTTCCAAGAGGAGTTCAAACCACACATACAAAAGCTAAGAACCCTTGCTCTCTTCCTTCTCAAATTGTATTGTGATTACATATCTGTATACCTCTTACATCCTCCAGTAGAATGTAAGTGTCTTTAGGGCGGCAATTGTATTGTTTTTCATTTTGTTTTGTATGTGAAGCACCTGGCACTGTATCCTGAACATAATGGTTGCTTAATGTTTGGTGACTGAATCAAACTTACTAAAGCTTGGTTTAAAAATGATATGAATACAATATTAAGTATTATTATTTCATTTAAAGCTGTCTGGGGTGTTGAAAGAGGACCTGTGTGTCCTTTGCATTTACTTTGCTCTGTATTTATTTATATATTTTTCTTATTGTTCCTGCTATATTGGAAATTCCTAGAAGTCAGCGACCACCAAGGTGCCAAGTACAGCCTTACTGATTATATGTTTAATGAATGAATTTATGAATGAATAAAATGAATGGGTATGATAATTGCTCAAATGACTGGTAAAGACCTTTAGGTTATGATGATATGAAAGGAAAAAGACAGGGAGGAAAATATGTTGTGGATATAGAATTGATAAAATCCGACAATAATTGGATAATGGGAGAGGATAATTTGAGACTGGAAAAATGATGGTCCTGAATAGAGGAAAATTAGGAAGACAAAATTTAACAGGAAAGAGAGTGAGTTCTGTTTGGGGTACATTGATTTTTTTCCCTCTCATTTTATTTTTTCTTAATTACATGTAATTTTTTAAACATTTGTTTTTCTAAAAATTTGAGTTCCAAATTCTTTCCCTCACTTATCCCTCCTTGAGAAGGTAAGCAATTTGATATAGATGTATATATATATGTATACATATATACATATATATATGCATTCATGCAAAGCATACTTATCATGAAAGAAAACCCAAATTAAAAAAACCCTCAAGAAAAAAGAAGAAAGTTAAAAAAGTATGCTTAGATATGCATTCAGACTCCATTAATTTTTCCTCTGGAGATGGATAACATTTTTTTTAGCATAAGTCCTTTGCAATTATCTTGAATGTATTCCTGAGAATAATTAAGTCATTTATAGTATACTATTGCTCTTTTTGTACCCAAGGTTCTCCTAGTTCTTCTCACTTCACTTGGGTGTATTGATTTTAATATACCTACAGGACATGCAGTTTGAGATGCCCAATTGTTAATTAGAAATATAAAATTGGATCTCAGAAAGGAATTCGGAATAGAGTTATACATGTGCTAGAAGTGATAGTTAAATTCATAGGAACTAATGAGGTTGTCAAGAGAGAACTTAGGAGAAGATCCAGAACATATTCTTAGGGTATACCCACATGTTGGAGACAAGACCTGGATACGATCTAGCAAAAGAGCTTCTAAAGAGTGACCTAACAGTTAGAAAGAAAATTGGGAGACATCAGCATCATGAAATCCTAGAGAGGAAAAGGTAGCCAATAGTGTCAGAGGTTACAGAGTAGGTCTACAGGAAGATAAGGAATAAGAAGATGATTTTTGACAATTAAGAGATCATTGATAACCTGGGATAGGTCAGTTTCAGTTGAGGGGTGATGACAGAATCCAGAATTCAAGGGGCTTGAATGAAATGAGAAATGAGAAGAAAAGAAGCAGAAGAAACTAATGTAGATAGTTTTTTCTAGGCATTTGATCATGAAAAGAAAGAGCTGAAGCACAGAAGCTTCAGAGGATAGTAAGGTTAAGTTAGTTTGTTATTGTTGTTTAGTTTTTAAAGGTTAGGGAAGACTTGTAGGCAGTACTGAGAGAACTGGAAGAGGGAGATTGAAAATTATAGGGAGGTGGGGATAGACTGTCAGAAGAGAGAGGAAGCTAATGAGATCGAGGACATAAGTAGAGAGGTGGTCTTAGTGAGAAAATGGACCATGTTTTCACCAGAGACTGGCACATTGGAGAAGATGGAGCATATTATCAAACTGTTTTGAGATATAGACTAGAAGAGATGAGGGAATTCATGATAAATGGTTTCAATTTACTCAGAAAAGTATAAGGCAAGGTCCTTTGCAGGGAGGGAAGAGAATGGAGTTTCAATATAGAACATATCATCATAGATTTAGAGCCATAAGGCACTATATAATTCAACCACTTCATTTTACAAATGAGGAAACTAAGATCTGGGAATGTCAAGCTGAAAGTCTATAGGTAATAGTGTTCAAAGCAAGATTTGAGTCTTCTTAGCTCCTTCGAGTTCAAAATCACAGTCCTGATGCTGCTACAATAAGGCAATTGGGCAGTCCATTAGCAAAGAATAAAAAAAAATTGCCTTGCTGCAGTGAGGACTTGGTTGAAACTAAGTACCATGACTTTGTAAGAGCCCAGGTCATCAGAGCTGTAAGACTTCCTGTAGTTCAACAGCATGTGAATAAAAAGGCTTGTTGTGGTTTGGTAAGGAATGAGTGCTGACAGCTCTATGGGACAAGGGATTTGAGAATAGAGAACAGTATATAACTGAACTATAGGATCAAGTTCAGGAAGAGAGGAAAATAAAACCAGAACAGAAGCAGTCGCCCAAGAGAGCAGAAACAAGGGATGGGGAAGTCATGGTCAGGATTAGAAATAGACTGAGGGAGGAGTGAGGTACAAGGGAAGATGAAATGGTAGGAGGTTATGGTCAGATAAAGAAATGTGAGTTAATAATATCATTCATTATTGTTTTAGAAGGACCTAAAAACACTGCACAAGGATAATAATTCCCTTTTTTTTTTTTTTTTGGTAGCTTCTTTCTAGGGTATTATAGATAGAATGTTAGAGTAGAGAGATCTATATTTGAGTTCTGCTTCTAATACTAGTTATGCAAATCTGGGTAAATTACTTAAGCCTCAGTTTCTTTATCTATAAAATGGGGATATTAATAGCTCCTCTCCTGCAGAGTTGGTGTGAGATAATATATATAAAATACTTTGCAAATCTCAAAATTCTGTATGAATATGAACTATGATTCTTAACTTCTCAGAGTCATATGGAGTACCCAGTAGCTTTTATTTCTCTGGATTATTTTAGAAATGTCACAGAGCTGGAAAGGTACAGCTTTGAGGAGGTGACCTTGTTAAGTATTCTTTATTTGTTGAAATTATAATGAGACTCTCCTGTTTAATTCATCTGTATCTTTTAATCACTGCCTTGCCCCAGTGTTTTGTGTAGCTATGACAAGATGAAGCAGGAACTCATAGAAAGCAGGAAAGGGGAGGATATTCCCATTTTTTTCATTCTCTACATATTACCTATGTCGCCAGCACATTTTGTTTAGATCCCTAAAAAGCACAGGCATATTTGGTCAATGTAACATAGTGCTTTTAACAGAGATGGTAGGGTTGAGTACTTTTTTTGGAAGAAAGCTGATAATTAGAGGAATGAATCTTGGTGTGCTTATTTAGCAACTTAAAGTACTGAGGCGGATATCATTTTTACATTCCTTGTGCCTTGTCGTTTTGGTGTACAAAGTATATTCTCTGTAATGGAGGCAGTCACTGAGTACATCTGAACCCACCGATTGCTAGATCAGGAGTGATTTAATCGATTGTATTTGCATTACTTTTTTACGAGGTGCCAATTTTAAAATTCACTCAAAGGAGTTTAACCTAACTGTTGTGGTAAAAATGATCTGAGGGATCTATTGATTAGGTATAGCTGCCAATCTCTGAATCAACACAGAGATAGTTATCTGCAGATTTCATTTACACTCAGAGTCAGGCTCATCTATTAAAAAGAAAAAAATAAGACAGCCTAGAGCATCAACTTCTACAACTTTATATAGAAGGGGAATGTGTAAGTACCACGGAAAAGCAGAATTTTATAGCAGGAAAGATAAGGGTATATATGTCTGGAAGCAAGTAAAAGAGAAGGGGAAGAAAAGGATACTCATCCACTGCCACTGGTCAAACTTGTAGTTTCTTTTTTAGCCTTCAATGAAGGCAATGTGACCTTTGAACTTCCCTGACTTCCCTGAGCAATGCCTGGAAATTCAAAACAGACCTTGGGGCAGTGTTCTTTCATTATTGTAATGATGGGAAAAAGTCAGAGTCAGAATTTTCTTCCCATCACAGTTTTTCTCTTATCTTAGTGCAGTTAGAGACCTGAGCCACAGACAGAAATTCTCTTGTTGCTTTGGGAACCAAAAAAGAATTACCTGCTGTTTAGAATAGGATATGTATTTGGAGTGACAATCCATAATAGCATTGTTCTCTCAGTAAATCTTGAACAGATACTGTAGAGGACCTTAGCTATTGGGGAACTCTGAGAAAAGTAAACTTGAAGCAAACATACTTACAATAGGGTGTTAACTCAGTGGGATTGATGAGATAATGGTTCTCTAGTTCACACATATTTAGTGTGCTGTGATGATATAATCATACTGAGGTATTTAAGGGCTGAGAAGACTGGAGATCCCATTTTTGACCATCCTCCTGGTGGCTCTCCTGCTTCCTGTACTCCTCCACTAAGATCAAGGCTGGTCCTGAGATCCTCCACAGAGCTAGTCCGGACACTACATTTTGGTGTCCAAACAGGGACTTCCAGAAGTACATGACAAGATACCTTAGAAAGACAAGGAACTGGGCCCAGAGTTGAATGGGTCTTTGTTAGTGAGCTGGCTAGTCTTTGAGAGATAGTATGGTCCTTTTAATGACCCCAAGTTATGTCCTTCATTTGTATCATTAAAATTCTTTTAGAGAGTCTGTGTTTTTGTGAGTCATATAATAATGCAATTCCTAAAGAATTCGTATTGTATGTTGCACAGAGGGCAATGGAGAGACACATGTTGGACATTAGTAGGGCAGTGTCATATATTGCTAACAGAGATTTGCTGAAGAGAAATGATATAAAAGCTGCCAAAGAGCATCCCTGTTTCAATGTTCTCCCTGCCCCAATTTCCTTGGTTCTAAACTATCCTGAATTCTGGCTTCTGATCTCATCATTCAACTGGAACTGCCTTCTCCAAAATTACAAGTAGTCTCTTAATTCTCATATCTAATGGTCTTTTCTCAGTTTTTATGTTTCTCTAATTTTATAGCATTTGATAGTGTTATACACCTTTTCTTCATGATTTTTTTTCACCTTTCCGGATTTTCAAGACACTCTTCTCTCTTACTTCTCTTCTAACTGCTTTTTCTCAGTGCCTTTTGCTGGATCTTCATCTTATACCTAGGAACTGTACTTGTTCTCTAAGTTTCTCTCCTACTCCCTCTTTTTTCCTCTTTATATTCTCTCACTTATTTACCTCATCAGCTTCCATGGGTTCAATTCTTTTTTCTACGATGATAGTTCCCAGACTTATCTATTTATCCAGTCCTAGTTTCTCTCCTCAGTACCAGTTCTGTTTTTATAGGTCCTTGTTGAAGGCTTAGAACTTACTATCCTTGAGACATTTCAAACTCCTTGTCTTTTCCCCCAAATACTCCCCTTTTCAAAATTTTCTGTTATTCCTACTGAGGGCACCACTATCTTTCCAATCCCTCAGCATCACAACCAAGATTTTATCTTCAATCCTTACTATCCCTTACCCCACATACCCATAATTTGCCAAACTTTATCATTTCTATCTCCAGGACGTTTCTCTCCAGTCACATAGCCACTAACTTAGATCACCTCTCACCTGAGCCATGGCCTTCTAGTTAGACTTCCTGTCTCAAGTTTCTGCTTACTTCACATTATCCTAAAGACATGTTCAAAGTGATTTTCTTAAAATATAGGTCTAATTATGCCCTCTATTCAGTGAAGCCTTTTGCTTTCATGATCAAATATAAATTTCTCTATTTGGTATTTAAAGCTGTGTCCTTCATATTTTTCAATTATCTTAACATGTTATTTCCCTCTTCTCACTCTGTGGAAGACTGAAACTTGCTGATCCTCTTTAATGATGGCTATCCTCTATTCCTGGATTTCTCTCCTTCCTCACCTGTCTCAGAAACCTTAACTTCCCTCAAGAATCAGCTCAGACACTATCTTGTGTAGCAGGACTTGCTTGGGTACCTAGACTACTGCTGTCTTTTCTTCTGTAGTTACATTTCATTTACTCTATAAGTATCTTTTATTTGCTTATTTTTGTACATGTCCCATCAGTTAGAATGTAAGCTTCTTAAAGGCAGGGTCTATTTTTGCTTTTTGCATCTCCAATGCCTAACACAGTGCCTGATACATTATAAGTTCTTTTTTGGAGAGAGGGGGGATTCCCATTTTCTTTTCTTTTTTTATTAAAGCTTTTTATTTTCCAAACATATGCATGGATAATTTTTCAATATTGACTCCTGCAAAACCTTGTGACATTGAAAATTCTTAATAAACAGTTTTTTATTAGTTGATTATAATTGATTATAATGATTATTAACTGGTTATCTGTAACACTGAATGTTATTAGCCATTTTAATGAAATTACAGATCCATTGAAGTCAGGTTTTAATAAAAATTTGGATTATTCTCTCAAATTTAAGAGAGAAGTTGTATCTGATTCTTTGTGATGCCTTTTGAGGTTTTGGCAAAGATGGAGTGGTTTGCTATTTCCTTCTCCAGCTCATTCTTCTAGATGAGGAAATTAATACCTAATATAATAAATGACACATAGTAGGTATTTAATAAATGTTTCTTGCTATCATCTTTGGACTTAAGTAAAGTGTAGAGAATTACAACCCAGAAGTACTTTTGGACCAAGTTAAAAGCTGCTTAAGAAGAGACATTTTAATGGATTCTTCTATCTTTGGCTCTTTGCTTTTATCACTAATGATAGCTTTAGCAAATATAATAAATATTAAATACATGGAAGCAATATTTGCATTCTTAATTCAGAAATAGTGGCTGATTAAAGATTAAAGAATTAGACCATAATGTAGTCAATCAATGCACATTTAAAATAACCTAAAGCATATAAATGCAGGAAGCCTAGATTGCTACAAGACTTATTTCTTTGTTCTGGTCTTCATTAATGACTTTTTTCTTAAAGGTCAAATTTCGTTATAATGAACTCTAAGGGACTGCTTACATCTTTTTGTTTCATTTTCATTTTATTGTGCTGAAAATTGCTATTGTGTAGAATTCAGAAGTCTTGTACTAAAGAGATTTTTGTTGAATTTGATCATATGTAGGTACTTGGGTGGGGCATCTGTTTAGTAGGGATTATGCAAAGTACTTGGAGTAAACTGTGATCCTCAGTTCTATTAATTAGAATTTTCCATTAATCGATCCAATAACAAGGACATTTTCACTAAGACCCTGAAAGATCCTGAAATGTTTTCTGGGTCATCAAAAACAACAACAACAACAACAACAACAACAACAACAACAACAACAACAACCATCATTTGTATTCTTTGAAAAAAAAACTTTCTATTAACCAGACTATTTGATTAACTGAGAATACCTCATTCTCTCTCAGCTATGCCAGGAGAAAGATGAAATTCTATTTTCCATTGAATTGCATTCTCAAATAGGGGAAGCATACCTTGGTATACATTAAAATAAATTCTGATTAAGAAGCATTCCACAAAAATACTAGAGGGAAATGGATATTCTCCCAGCTTCTGATAATTTCTTTATTGAGATTTACCATGTTTTATTCAGCAGAGTAGGTTCAATTTTATCTTTTTTCTTCTCAGCTGTATTCTCATTACAGGGGTTTCTTCTTTCCTCCTAGGCACACTAGTAAAAATCACAGGTGGGGGAATAAAACTACAAATACACAGTATCAGGTTCTTGATGTATATCATGGGTTCATGAGGCCTGAGAATCTAACTGTTTATGCATGACATTGGAGAAAATGCATTCAAAGTTTCTACCAACCAACTTACAGACTTTTGGGAATACAGGAGCTTTATAAGTTACAGATTTCTTTTATTTCAAAGGTCTGATAGAGTAGAAATCAGGGTGTGTTTGAATATAACTTAAGGGTTAAATTTAAATCCACACCAAATAATGTGAAAATCAAGAACATATTAATGGAATAGTATTCCAAAAAATGAAAGGGATATTTTTAAACCAAACTAGAAAATTGAGTGGTAGCAGGGGCAACCCAGTTCTGACATGGGGACTGGTTTTTCTTGGCTCCATTGACCCATAAGTCTGTCCATGAGAGTTGTGTGACCTATGAACTATAGGCTCCCCATATAGGGAAATTATCTCTTCAAACAAAAGCTCAAAGCTATGATTTTCATGTCAAATCTATAAAAGCAGCCAATGAGAGAAATATCATTCCAAGGTTTCTCTGCCTGTGTTTACATGTGAGGAACACACTGGCTGCCTCACGGCCAACGAGAGCCAGTGTTGTTGGCCATAACCAGCCTGATCCTTGTAGCCATATGCACTGCAGTTGGATCAGCCATATGGGGAACTTCAGTGGGTGTTGGCCAACCATGTCCATGAATGTGCAGGGGAACAGTCTGTTTGGTTCTATGTAGACATGGCTTACTTAGGGAATCACATCCAGAATAAAAGCTATAGCCCTCTGTATAGTCTATAGAGGGAACTGTGAGGTAGAAGATAAAGCTAAGGATTTGGGAGTCAGGAAGAGCTGAGTGTGAATCCTGAATCACTTACTTACTAGTAGTGTGAGTCTGGGCAAGTCACTGAACTTCTCTCAAGTTCAGTTTCCTCATCTGTAAAATATTAATAACTGCACCTTATCTTAAAGGTTTGTTGTGAGTATTAAATGAGAAAATATATGTAAAGTGCTATACAAAACTTGAGCTATATCAATGATAACCATTATTATATAAGCAGTCCATTTTTGGCTCTGAACTGTTCAATATATTTATCAATGACTTGGATTAGTGAATGAATGAATAAAACTTTAATAAGCGCTAACTATGTGTCTAAGTGCTGAGAATCCAAATATAAAGAGGGAGATAATCCTTATCTTGAAAGTATTTAAATTCTAATATGAGAAAGCAGCATATGTACATAGGGGTAGGGAGGTGGGGAATTGATCTGGGAAGGATATTTTGATCTGGGGAGTTGAAATGGTTAGTTGATGTATATTTTAGAATTAGTGCTATACTGATTTGATGAATGAAGACAAATGGCATTGTTATCCAATTTAAAGGTGACAGAAAAGCTATCACAAACACAGATCTGTCCCATGGAATAGCATTCATTGTTTTCCTGAAAACATGAAAAAAGTTGGACATTGTAGCAGAACAGATCCAGTTGGAAGGGAACCCGCTAAGTACGAATACTAAAACCTATAGGATGTAGGGCGGAACGGGACAGGAAAGGTCCAGTGATTTCAGCTTGAGGAATTTTAATGGGGTTTGGTTAGCAAAGTTATTGTGCAGTGATGTTGGTTTTATGGGAGAAGGTGGACAAGAGTCTCACAGGATAGATAGCTTAAGTTGATGAGATCACAGATCTAATTCACGGATAAAAAGATGGTGAGTTAAGGCAATTTGTATGTCTATAAATTGGATAACAAATATTAACTTAAACAGTAGTCCTTATTCTTGGTCAGTCATTTTTCAGGCATGGCTGACTCCTTATGATCCAATTTGTAGTCTTCTTAGCAGATGCACTGAAAGGGTTTGCCATTTCCTTCTTCAGCTCATTTTACAGATGGAGAAATGGACGCAAACAAGGTTAAGTGACTTGCCCAGGATCACACAGTTACTAAGTATGAAGCCAGATTTAAACTCAGGAAGATAATCAGTCTTCTCCAGTGCAGGCTCAGCTAGCTGTCCCCAGCTTTTCCCTAGACATTCTTTTTTTTTTTTTTTCTTCCCCAGAATGGACCAGCTGGCAAGCTTTACTTATTTCAGATAAATTGTACCAGATAGAATCTGCTTCTGTAGATTCCCCCTATCTTTGCTTGCTGTACTCTAGTATACACTTCCCTGGGTATTAGAGTGACCTGCTCATGAGAATCTTTATAATGTTATGGGGGTGACTCTAGATAAATATCAGCCCCATCCCCCAGGCTCTTCTAGTTCAGAACTCGCATATCTCAGTTGTCTTCCTCTAAATAGCTGGATTCTCATACCTATCACCCTCTCTATAGCCTGGCAGCTTTCCTACTTCCTTGGCACCCTTAAATAATCCCTGACTAACTTCAATCTATCCCCACCCCATTCCCCTCAGCATTCAGTTGGGATGAGAGGTGTGCTTATGGGAATAGCTGCAATTATACCTCTCTTTTCCATTCCTGTAACAGTCCATTAAAAAAAAAAAAAACTAAGAATCAAGATTTTATAAGAACTTAACAGATTGATATTATGGACTCAGATGAATAGAATTACATGCAGAAGGGATACTTCTTCAACTAGATTAAGACCCAATTGTACAAAACAAGATGGGGAAACATCTGGATTAATGAGCACTTTATGTGAAACATGCATTTGTGTGCATATACACACACACACCCCTCTCATTCCCCACATGCTAATGCACATACCCCCTCAAATCTCTCACATCTCCAGACCTGCATTTCTACAAACCCTCCTCCCTTCTCCCACACAATCTGCCATCACCACTACCATCAAAACTATTTACAGGTGGCTAGAAACTGGAAAGTGAATGGATGCCCATCAATTGGAGAATGGTTGGGTACATTGTGGTATATGAATGTTATGGAATATTATTGTTCTGTAAGAAATGACCAGCAGGAGGATTTCAGAAAGGCCTGGAGAGACTTACATGAACTGATGCTAAGTGAAATGAGCAGAACCAGGAGATCATTATACGCTTCAACAACGATATTGTATGAGGATGTATTCTGATGGAAGTGGATTTCTTTGACAAAGAGAAGATCTAATTCCGTTTCAATTGATCAATGATGGACAGAAGCAGCTACACCCAAAGAAAGAACACTGGGAAATGAATATAAACTGCTTGCATTTTTGTTTTTCTTCCCGGGTTATTTTTACCTTCTGAATCCAATTCTCCCTGTGCAACAAGAGAACTGTTTGGTTCTGCAAACATATATTGTATCTAGGATATACTACAACATATTTAACATATATAGGACTGCTTGCCATCTAGGGGAGAAGGTGGAGGGAGGGAGGGGAAAAATCGGAACAGAAGTGAGTGCAAGGGATGATGTTGTAAAAAATTATCCTGGCATGGATTCTGTCAATAAAAAGTTATTATAAAATAAAAAAAAAGTAAAAAGAGATGAAAAAAAAGCTATTTACAGGTTTTAGTTGACTAGGACTTAATATATGACTCCAAATGGTTATATGGCTGCTAGGAAAATGAATGCAATCTTAGGCTGTATTAAGAGATTTATAATTCTCAGACCAAGGAAGAAGCATTTATTCCCCATTTCCTCTGTGCTTAGCATGTGCTTAGCATACAAATACTATCTCATTTGATCCTCACAATCCTGGGAGGTAAGTGTTATTATTATCCCCACCTTACAGTTGAGAAAACTGAGGCAAACAGAGTTTTAATGACTTGCCCAGGATCATACACCGTGTGTGTCTAAGGCTAAATTTTAGTAAACTCCATTGGCTTCCTGTGACCTTAGGCTCAAATTTTATTTGAGCTTCTTCTATTTAAGAGTTAAAGTTCTGTACATTCTCATTCCTATTTATATTCTGCCAAATTCATATACTCTGTGGTCCAGCTGAATTGGCCTTGCTGTTCCTTAGGAACAACATTCTGTCTTCCTTTCTACCCTTTTGCACAGGCTGTATCTTACACCTGCATTCCCTCCTCACTGCGTTTTCCTCCACGTTCAGCTGTAGCTCCAGCTCCTACACATAGCATTTCCTGATCTCCTCCTCCTCCCCCCAACTGTTACTACTTCCTCCCTTCTTCAATTACCTTGTATTTATTCTGAAATATGTACCTATTTTTCCCCCTATAAAATAAAGGTATTAGATGAAAGACGTTCATATTTTTTCCTCGTACCTAGCATAGTGCCTGACACATTGTGGGTGTTTAATAAATGTTTGTTAATTGATTGACTATATGATCTACAGTATTTTGCACTGGAGTATTTATCTTGTCTGTGTGGAGTAAAGTGTTCAGTTCAGGTGTGTCATTTTAAGAGCGATGTTGACTATGTGACTTTGCACAAAACATTTATCCTCCCTGTGCTTCAATTTCTTCCTATTTAAAATGAGAGACAAGATGATCACTAAGGTCCTTTTCAACTCTAGAGTAAATCTTATGAGTCTTGGCCAGACTATAAATGATGTCATTTGAGGAATAGTGAAAGGGATTGGGAATATTTAGCTTGATGACATAAGGTGAGTCATAATTGCCTTTAAATATTTGAAGGATAGGGGCAGGTAGATGGTGCAGTGGATAGAGCACTAACCCTGAAGTCAGGAGTCTCTGAGTTCAAATACTTCCTAGCTCTGTGACCCTGGGCAAGTCACTTAATCCCAATTGCCTCAGCAGAATAATAATAATACTTGAACGGTTGCCAAAAAGAACATAGATTAGACTGCAGGGAAAGAATCTTCTCTGAGGCAGCTTATTAGTGCAATGGACCATGTATTGGATTTGAGTCAGGAAGACCTAAATTCAAATCCTTCCTCAGATGTTTACTTTGGGCAAGTCAATTAATCTCAGTTTCAGTTTCTATAAAATTCTATTAAAAAGTTTCTATAAAATAAAGATAATAAAAATGTGTTATTATGAGCATAAAATGAGATAATTATATGTAAAACACTATAAATCTTAAAACACTGTAGCTAGTTAACTTTTTTTTTCATTAAAAATCAGTTAGAAGACTTTATCAGGTGGCAAATGTCTTAAATGATGGAAATTAGATGAACCAAATAAACATTTCAGATTTTTTCCCATGATGCATAGGTTCAAAAGCAAAGCAAACCACACAAACAGAAGATGTCAATGACAGATTTACACAGAATTTGAGGTTTGAATGGAGTTGTAGTGACTATCTTTCCCAGCCCCTTCCTGAATGAAGTCTGCTATTACATATTCTTTATTTTTGTCCAAAATACTTTTTTAAAATGTAAAACAAATACAATTCTCTAAAAAAGGTTGCATTTTTGCTATTTTATGAAAAAAGTTAAATATGATATAAACATAATTTAATAAAATTTTTAAGGGCAGATAGGTAATTCAGTGGAAAGAATATAGAATCTAGTGTCAGGAAGACTTATCTTCTTGAATTTAAATCTCCCCTAAGCACTTTCTAGCTGTATTATCCTTAGTCATTTAACCCCATTTGCCTCAGTTTTTTCATCTGTAAAATGAGCTTGAGAGGGACATGACAAACCACTCTAGTATTTTTGCCAAGAAAACTGCAAATGGGGTCACAAAGAGCCACATGTTACTGAAAAGCAACTGAAGAACAAAAATGAATTTGCTATTTGGCTCCACTTGTGTTGTATTCAGCTTTGATTGATCCTCTAGGCAAATATCTGCCCTCTGAGATCACAGGCATTTTTTGCTTCAAGTCTTATGTCAAAATGTTGATTCACAGCAGGCCCCTCATATTGTATAACACTCAGCTTGAACTATAGAACCGAGTATAACTGTATTCATTGAGCTGGGTGTAATTGTATTATTACAAGCCTTCTATTGGAGGTCAAGGAAAATAAAAAAGGGTTATTACACAAAATCCCAGAAAAAAAAACGCAACCATTTTATTTAATTGTAGGTCTATAGTCACTGATATCCATTTTGTGTTTTTTAGGCAAGTTTACAAAAGCTTCACCCTGAAAGATATAAAAATCTTCTGCATATGGCCTGAGGTCTGAAAGTTTTCCATCACTGGAGGAAGCTTAGTCTCTGTATATCCAGAAGGAAGAAGTAGGAGAGTCAACAGTCAGTCAGTAAGCATTTATTCAGGGCTTATCATGTGCCAGGCACAGAGCTAAATCCTGGGGAACACAAAAAAATGGGCAAAAACTTAGTCACTCCCCATAAGATACTTATATGCTCATGGGGAAAGAGAGGGAAGACAACAATCAAATTCAGAAAAGCCTGGAAAGATTTACATGAACTGATGCTAAGTGATGTGAGCAGAACCAGGAGAACATTATACATACTAATAGCAAGATTATGTGATGATCAACTATGATACTTAACTCTACTCAGCAATACATTGATCCAAGACAGTTCCAATAAATTTGGGATGGTAAATGCCATCAAGATGTAGATAGAGAACTATGGAGACTGAATGTGAATGAAGCATTTTCACTTTTTTTGTTGTTGTTTATTTACTTTTGCTTTCTCTAGTTTTTTTCCCCTTTCTGATTTTTCTTTCACAACATGACTTATGGAAATATGTTAAAATGATTGTACATGTCTAAATTATATCAGATTTCTTGTTGTTTTGGGGAGGGAAGAGGTAAGGGGAAGAGGGGGAATTCAAAATTTTACAAAAATGAATGTTGGAAACTATCTTTACATATAATAGGAAAAAATATAATACTGTTGAGGGAAAAAAGATATGCAGTGAAAATGATAGATAATTTCAAAAAGAAGGCCAGAAAGGGGGATAGGTAAGAGGGGAGGAACCATACCTACAAAGATCTCTTGGAGAAAGTGGGATATCATCTGTCTTGAAGGAAGCTAGAAGGTGGAGATGAGGAGAGAGAACATTACCCTTTCCATGTAGGGTGTTCGAGTATCTTGTTTGAGGAACAAGGAGATAGCTGCTGGATTATTAGAGGACATGGAAGAGGGTAATATGTAAAAAAAAGACTAGAAAATTAGGAAGGAGCCAAATTATGAAGTGCTTGAAAAGCTAAACAGAGACTTTTTATATTTGATCCTGGAAGAAATAGTAAGCCATAGGAGGTAATTGAGTAAGAGGGACATTGTCAGACTTGGGCTAAGGTTGGTCACCTTGGCAGCTGAGTGGAGGACTAGTAGGTGGAAGTTAGATGGATAGAAATATTTGACCTCTGTATAAAGGAAAATATTCTCAAAATTAGAGCTGGCTGAAAATAAAATGGTCATTGTTTTCCTCCCTGTGAATCTGGAGGGCTACGTGTTGGAGATATCGTAGAAAGATAGGAGGATCCCAGTAGTGGAAGAGATGATCTCAAAGGTCATTCAGTTATTATACAAGCATTTACTAAACAGTTCCTATGTGCCAGCTTTGGGGATATAAAGAAAGATGAAAACAGCAAGGTTCCTTCCAGCTCTAAGATTCTAGGACTTAATGAACTTTTTTTTAATCCTTAAGTAATATTTCCATTTCTTAGAGAGTGCCACCCTTTATTAGAAATTACAGTAAGTCTTTCCATTTCTCTTTTTTTTTTTCCAGGGGTGAAGGAGACAAAAGGAAAGATTTCTTTTCCCTAATTAAATTTATTGTCTTATTTTCAGCACTTTCAAGTCAAGTTACTAGTCTGCCTTTCATTCAGTGTCAAATGACAAGAAGTGTTTTATTTAAAATAATTTTTGCTTTTTTATTTTAAAATAGGTATGTGGAACTGACCAACTATTGTGATTACAAAGACTACCGGGAAACTATATTGAGCAGACCAATGCTGTTCTTCATTAACGTCCGAACAGAAGGAGATTCCTCAAAAGGTGGGTTGGAGAATTAGACCATGATGCTTTCTTTTGCTGTGCTTTATCCTTAACTTGGATTCTGTCCCTCTGGGCCACTGGCCACAGTAGCCAGGTGGGAGATCCGCAGATTCTGGGGCTTGCCCCAAGCTTGACATTGGCACATTTATGGTTTACATCATTGCCTAGAGATCATGACAGATGTCCAGGAGTTGGGATTTATTATAGTCATAAGGAAGATTCAGCCTAAGAGGAAAGCAAAAGGGCTCTTTGAAGGTAAAACATCACAGGCAAAGCACACCAACAATTGACAGCCAACTTAATTAGAATCCCAACATGAAAATCTTTCTGCTTTTTCTTCATCAGTTAGTATACCTCTCAGAGTTATTTGGTGTAAGTATAATATAGGATCAAAGGTAAAGATTTGGGAGAAGGGAATCAAGAGTTTATCTAAGCCAGCCCTGTAATTTTTACAGATGAGGAAACCAAGGTCCAGATAAGTTGTATTGTTATTGAGTTAATTAGTTTTATTTGTGACCCCATTTGGGATTTTCTAGACAAAGATACTAGTTTGCCATTTCCTTTTCCAGCTTATTTTATAGATAAAGAAACTGAGACAAACAGGGTTAAGTGCTTTCCTCAAGGTCACACAGCTGTTAAGTATCTAGGGACACAGGTACTCTCTCCATTTCATTACCTCAATCTCTAAGGTTAATTGACTTGCCCCCATTCAGTCAACTGATAAGAACCAGAATCCAAACTCAGAGCCTTTGGCCTTAAACCTAGCACTTCCCATAGCTTCCTTGTTCAAAATTCCAAGGTAAGCTGTTTCAAGACCTTATATTTGCTTTCAGATGGCCATTTTACATTTGGTGCAAGGTGTAAAGGGATGATCGACTTCTAAATAAAACCCATCAAAGATTCATTCTCATTGAGATTCTTGAAACTCTCTCTCTTTCATAATTCAACACTCCAATACCTTCTTCTAGAGAGACATCAGAGGCAGAGAACAGAGCACACTATAAAGAGCAATTTCTGTTAGCAGAGCTTAGTTGCTGAGGCTGTTTGGCTTGATGACCAGAGAGCCAGATATTTCTATAGAGCTATAATTCACAGATATATCAAGTCCACCTCCTGCCTAACTCACTCAGGAGGAAACTAAAGAACAAATAAGAGGCCTTTGCTACTTTAGCATCAGCACTGAAAGTACAGGCAGAGATACATAGGACCTGTCAAAAATGCAGAGCTGTGTGAAATCTTGTTAGAGGAGATTTTGAAATCAGGGTATTGAATGAGCTTGCTGGTCTTTTTTTAGGGGTTGCTAGAGAAAATTAATGCACTGTGTGAAACCACTTAATGGCTGACACATCTTTGTGTCCACCTGGACAGCTTAGCTGAGTGGTCAAGGCAAAAAAGACAGATGCTGCAGCGTGGGAGAGTAAGAGGTCTTGGGCTATTAGTCATTCAAACTTATTAGCTATTCGTCATTCAAACTGGAAAACTTAAAGTGTTTCAAATGGGTAGTTCTGACCCAAGAATTCTGGTCCCAAACAGAAACAGCTAGCTTTTGGGATCTCTAAGGATAAATATGCTATATGAACCAGATGATATGGGAGTATTTTTTTCCTCTTTAAGATATACTCTAATTTTCATTTCTTAAAAAATTCTGATGATTTGAATTTGAAGTTGGAGTTAACATTTTCATTCAAGGAAAAGGGAAGCCTAAGGGTTTGAGGGATAGACTAATGTAGAGCTTTGGACACTTAACTAATTCTGTGACTACTTGGGATTTAACTTTATTATCCAGGTGAGAGATTAGGAAAAAGAAGACTCCCCCCCTTACCCCCAAGAAACAAGAAGACTATAAATTTAAGATTTTCCTAAATTCCTGACTTTTATACCTTAATGTCTCAGTAATATATAGTAAGCTCCTTGAGGACAGGGACTTTTTTTTTCCCTTTGTACTCTTAATATTTAATATCTGGTACATAGTAGATACTTAATAAAAGAATGGAATAGAGACTAGATTCAGTCTTTGCTTCATTATGTCACTTCCTAAGTATAAGATTCAGATACAAATTCTCAATTAAAGTTTCTAAGTTTTTAAAACAGTGATTCCTAAATCTCATTTTTTTCTTTTTTAAATTTTAAACTTAAATATAAAATGAGAAGAGAAATACAAAAACATTGCCATGTATCTGCTATCAGTTTCTATTTTATGGTTAAATTTATCCCATTCTATTCTAACTAAGGTATAATTACTTTTTGTGTATTTTCCTTCTATTTTTTCCTCACTAACCTCCTCACCCCATTCCTATTCCTCCTCATCCCTCTGCTTTATTTCTACTCACTACCTTACCTTCCTATTTTTTAATCTATTTATTTTTTCAAGAATTCAAGAATTACTTCTTCAAGAATCTTCAAGACCCTATCCCCTTGCACTCTTATTTCTTTCTGAGTTTAGCAGACTTTTGTACCCTTCTAAATTTGTATGTTGTTCCCTCAGCATAGTAGCTTCTAGATCTTATGTAATCCTTTTTGTAGCTCCATAATAATTAATTTGTTTCTTTTTCACTTTTGTTTCCAGTATTTTTTTCTTAACCTGGGAGTTTTGAAATTTGCCTATGATATTCTTATAAGTTTTTCTCTTGGGATCTCTTTCAGGGGGTGATTGATGGAGTTTTTCAATTTCTGTTTTGCCTTTTTGTTCTGGAACTTCAGCGCAGTTTTCCTTGATAATTTCTTTAAAAAATGTATCAAAATTCTTTTTTTAATCATAATTTTTAGATAGTTCAGCTCTTCTTATATTATTTCTCCTTGATCTTTTTTCCAAATCCATTGTTTTTCTGATGGTTCATATTTTCTTTTACTTTTTCATTCATTTGATTTTGTTTAATTATTTTTGGTGTTCTAGAACATCATTAGCCCCATGCTAGTTTTCAACAAATTATTTTCTTCCTTAAGTTTTTGATTATTTCAAATTGGTTAGCTTTCTTTTCATAATGTTCTTTTTTCCCTTCTAATTTTTTTTGATCTTTTACTTGATTTTTAAAGTCCTTTTAAAGTTTCTTAAGAATTCTTTTTGTGCTTCGGACCATTTGACATTTCTCATTGAAAAAGAAGTGGCTCTTTTTTTTTTTTTTTTTTTTTTAAGCTTGATGATCTTTCTCTGACCATGAACCCAGATCTTCTCTATCACCATAATAATTATTTTTGGTTGGGTTCTTTCTGCTTTGCTTGCTCATTTATTTACTTTTTTAAATTTTATTTTTAGCAGTTGTAAATGTGATCAAGTTCCAGTTTCAAGGTATAAGGATGATGCCCTAAAACCCAAGCCCTGAGATCTGTCCCCAGGACTTCAACTTGGATTCTCCTCTAAATTTGTAATTCATGGCTAGGACTCTTGAGTCATGCTATCCCACAGCTGCTTTTGTTGTTTGCAATATTTTCTCCTTAACCTGGCAGCTTTGAAATTTGGCTATGATACTCCTGTAAGTTTTCCTCCTGGCATCTCTTTCAGGTGATGATCAATGAATTTTTTTTCCCTATTTTAGCTTTGTCCTCTTGTTCTAGAAGTTCAGGGCAGTTTTTTCTGGATAATTTCTTGTGATCCTATATGAAGATTTTTTTTATCATATTTTTCAGATAGTATGAGTCCTTTGCTTACTCATTTTTATTTATTATTTTCTTTTCTTTTCCTCAGCTATTAGTTTAATCAGGTTGTAGTCCCAACATATGAGGAATTATTTCCCAAGCCTTAGATTTAGTTTTATCTGAGGTCTGTCCAAGGCTTAACTTTGGGATCTCCTAATCCATGTCTAGGGTTCTTGAGTCATGATAGCCTATAAATGCTCTTGTTCTCTGCAATCCCTCTGGTGGTTGTAAAGTATAGCTGTCCTCTCTGCACTGGAACTGAAACCAGGGACTCAGCTTTCCCCCAGGTGCCCACAGTCAGCAGGGTCCCTGTCCCTCTGCCACTGCATCCCAGCAGGTTTATGCGGGCTCCTCTTTCCTCACAGCAGCAGTTCAGCCTGGATCAGATCTGTCAGCACAGCAGTGTTTCACATCTCTTGAGAGTGGAAGTTCCTTCAAACTTCTCTCACTGGATCAGACCACCACACTATCAGTGAGATGAAAGTTCTTAAGGCTGAGGTTGGCTCCCAAGTCCAGCTGTCCCCAGGGCTTATTGTTTGTTGGTTTCTCTGAGCTGGCCTTGAGGTATTTCCACTTCATTCGACTTAACCTCCACACTGGAGATCAGGTCTTTCCTGGGGTCTCCTTATGTAATTTTAGGAGAACAACTTCTTTACCCTGACTTTTGTTTTTTACTGCTCTACATTCCCTCTGAAGTGATGTTCTATCTCTTTTTTTGTGGAGAAAATTTGGAGAGTCAGAAATTTTCTGACCTATTTTGCCATGTTCAGAATCTTTTTCTCCCAAATCTCATTTTATGCTTCCCCAGTTTGTCTCAAAAGGTGTTGTGAAATTCCAAGGGAATGTTAATTTTTTATTTAAAATACATTAATAATGTCATACAAAGTGGGGTGAGGACAAAAAGTATGCCATAAAACCATAGAACTACAAACACATTGTGAAGGATGGCTTGGTGGATTGTGAAGGAAGGTGCTTATGTAAAAGATGAAAAATGATCTCTAAACTGTACTTTCTACCTTTAGAAAAGACATATGCATTTCTTGTGAATACACGACACCCCAAGATCAGAAGACAGATTGAGCATGGGATGGATACAGTCATTTCCTCAGTGATTGGAGAAAGCTACCGACTTGAGGTAAATTTTGAACTGTCTGAATTTAATGCTACTAAGAATTAGAGATAGTTCAGTGATGCAGTGGATAGAGTCCAGGCCTGGAGTCAGGAGGAGCTGAATCTAGATTTGGCTTCAGACACTTACTAGCTGTGTGACCTTGTGCAACTTTGCCTCAGCTTCCTTATCTGTTTTCCTCAGTTTCTTCATTTGTAAAAATGAACTGGAAAAGTAAATAGCAAATCTTTTCAACATCTTTGCCAAGAAAACCCCAAATGGGATCACAAAGAGTTGGAAACGACTAATTGATAAAGCATCAAGAATTAGAGAAACAACAAAGGGATGGTTATTAGGAGACTGGATCTTGTCCTAGGGCCTTAACTTATTATAAGATCTTGGTTAAGTAATTTTTCACTATATCTGTTTGGCCACATAAGATTGGGGGTGATAAGTCCCTTCTACTCAATACAAACCTTATGAGCTTAAATAAGATGTGGACATGTTAAGTGGCACTTCTTAGAAGAAAGGTGATATGACTTAAAGAAATACAACAACAACAGGTTTTTTTACAAGGCTGAATAGAAGGAAGATGGGATATTAATATTTGCCCCTATGAAAAACAAAAAGAAATTCTAATGACTGTATAGTAAACTTAGTTTTTAGGACAGTGACACAATCAAAAAAGTGAAAACACATTCTTAGGGATATGCTTCCCTCCAACAAAATGCAGTTGGCTCTTTTAAGATATACTTGATTGTGATAACAAAGAGCAAGGAATAACCAGAACAGTAGTATCCCCCAATTTAATAATCATGTCCTCAGATCTTGAATATATTATGGGAACTGGTACATCCATGGAACTTTATCATCTACTAAGCACTTTCTACAACTGGTCTCATTTGGTTTTCATAATACTACCATTGTGAAGTAAACAGGATAGGTACTGTTATTATACTTTTACAAATGTGGAAATGGAGGCTGAGAAAGACTAAGTGACATCAAAGGAGTGGGGAAAAGGTACTTTAATAATATTAATAGTTAGCATTAACAGTAGGCTTTACATATGTATTTTCTCTGATTCTCATGACAACTCCATGAGGTGGTTGTGAATTTTTTTTTATAGATGAGGAAATGAGGTCCACAGAGGTTGAAGGATTTGTTGGTTTAAAATTTTTTTTTTAGGTAGAAAGTAATTATCATCCTCAAGGTTAGATGGCAAAATTGAGGCACAGGAAAATTAGTCCTGAGCTCAGGACTTTCTGACTTGGAATATAGCTCGATAATACCTAGAAAGCTATATATTTGACCCCATTTTAAAAAAAAATTACAAATCTAATGCTCTTTCTTCTACATCATAGACCTTAATATGAATTCTTTTGGGCACTGATAAGTCGTAATAAAAATGGGACACAATAATAGGCTGAATAAACATGTTAAATCATATGATTGATGGTTCAGTTAGATGAGTCTAATTCTTTAGTCTTCTAATACTTAAATCATACTAGTTGCAAGATCTGGTAGGAAGGTTTTTAGCTTAATGCAAACATCCCCAAGCTGTAGTCTTTCAGATTCTTAAGAAACACATAAATAGGGTCATATACACAGACTGACATTTTAAACACCCCAAACTATAAGAGAAGCGATAACGTATTTTTATGTTGATGTTGTTTTACTGTCTTTTAAAAAACATCTTTATATGTTAACGTTTGTGTGATATTTATGGAGGTTAAAGAAATATCTTTCTCTTTTTTTATAGTTTAATTTTCAAGAAGTGGTCAAGAAGTTTTTTCCTCCAGGAAATGAAGTGGTTAATGGAGAAGACTTGAATTTTGTATATGAATTCAAAGCTGATGCCTTATTTGATTTCTTCTACTGGTTTGGCCTCAGCAATACCACAGTTAAGATTAATGGAAAAATCCTGAATTTGTCTAGCACTAGCCCAGAAAAGAAGGAAACGATAAAATTATTTCTGGAAAAAATGAGTGAACCTCTTATCAGAAGAAGCAGTTTCTCAGATCGGAAATTTAGTGTTACTTCTAGAGGTATGTTAATAATCTTAAGGCCTAATTTTATATTTTTTCTTTTGGGATCCTATAAATTACATAGAAATGGAATCATTAGTATAAGTAATGGGAACCAATTCACTGGGGAAAAAAGCAGTGCTTATTGGCTAGAGGGAAAAGCATAATATGGAAAACAAGAAGTAGAAAATGTTTGCTCTGAAATAGAAATATACTATCTTTCCTTTTTTCTTTGTAAAATGAAGACTCTGTATTCCATTTTTTTGTTTTGTCCTTTGTTTTGTTGGTCACAGTAGTAATTATCCTTTCCTCCTTAGGAAAGGTTGGGCTGTTCTGAGTCTTAACAGATTCTTCCCTGTTTTCCTGAAAATATATTATTGTGAGCAAATATCTAGGATAAGATAGGAGGTTGACTGGCTGATGGAGGAAACTCTTGTCTTCATGGCCACTCCAAAAATGGAACAATTCTGGAAGAGCTATTTCAGTCTACTCTGATCCAACAGCTATCATTTATGGACTCTATAACTATAACTGAAAAGGTAGAGAGAAAGTGAGCCAGCCTCACAGTCAGGAGGAAATAGATTCTAAGTCTTCTCTCTGATACTTACTGGCTGCGTGACACTGGGCAACTATCTTGAACTATAAAGGAGGAGAAGGAGAGAATAGGAATTTATGTAGCACCTACTATGTGCCAGACATTGTGCTAAGCACTGCAAATATCTCATTTGATCCTCATAATATTCTTGGGTGGTAGATGCTATTTTTTTTACAGTTGAGGAAACTGAGGCAGGTAGAAGTTAATAATAATCTGTTGTGCAGTCATTTTCAACTATTTTTGACCCTGGTTGGGATCTGAGGCTAGATTTGAACTTATGAAGATGAAACATCCTGATTCCAAGCCCAGTGCTTTATCCACTCACTGTATCATTCAGCTGCCCTCTAATAATAATAACAACAAAAATGATAACTAATGTTCATATAGTGCTTACTACTGGCCAGGCTCTGTATTTAGCACTTTATAATTATTTCATCCAGTCCTCACAACAATCCTGGGAATGAGGTGGTGTATGATGCCCATTTTATAGATGGGGAAAGTGAGGCAAATGGGGCATGAGTCAGGTCACATAGCTAATGAGTCCAAGGCTGGATTTGAACTCAGGTCTTCGAACCCCAAGCCCACCCTCTATTCATTGTGTCAGCTAGCTGTCTCAGTGCACTACAAGGTGAGGTAATGGTAGATCAGCATTGGTAGAGGGATTTTTTTTTGGAAGTTGCTTATACCAGTGAAGGATTTCTGGGCCCTTACCACAAAGAAGTCATTAAGAAGTAATTTGTTGCTTAAACAGGCACACAAGATCTTTTTATGAGGTCCCTCACTCAGTTTGAGGACTGTTTGAAATCAGGCAAAGTTCAGAGAGCATCACTGGGGATGAGTTTATTGCTCTGGGCTATGGCTCTGAATGATCCTCCCAATCCCAACTACCCTTCTCAAAAAGGTTTGTGCTTTCTGATCAACAGGCAAAACATGATGACAGAGTGTATCTAACCCATTCATTATAATTCCATCTCCAGCACTGGAAAACTCATCATAAGCACATGCTCTTTTGACCAGACATGTCATTTTTGTACACAAAGGACAGAAATTTTTTTTTTTATTATTTATCTCCTGGGTTTTTCAACACGTCTGGGTCCCTCTACTGTTGCTTCAAATTACTGTCACAGGAGAGGTTTTCTAAGACGTGTTTCTGTATCCTCAATTTCTGTACAATAAAACCATGCTTCCCTTGCTGTTTTTCAGGCTCTATAGATGATGTTTTTACCTGCAGTCTGTCACCTAGATCATCTTTGACGGATCCTCTTCTAGCAGAATTTCCAATTTCAGCAGTCTTGGAATCCGAAGAGAGACCCAACAAATTCATCCGATTTGTGTAAAATGGAGTTTTTCAAACTGAAAACCATGTGCCTAGACTTTGGAGTCACAGGCAGGGGTGGTGGGAAGAGAGGGCCTTCTCCCACTTTTTGTCCTCTTTTATTTCTTTAGGAGAAGTCAGTCCTTCTCCAACCACCTTCATTAAGACCCCCATAGAGGGACTTTTTTGTTTAATTTTCTATCAGATGTGATAACCCAGCAGCTCTGACAACTGAATCATTTTAGAGATGTGCTCACCAGGGCTGAGAACATTCTCCTTTAGGCCTGTGGGACAAGCTGTGCTTTTGGCAACCACAGCCTGCTTTCTCTATCTTGTGGCTGGACATTTTCTGATTTATTTTGTGGAAATCATCAGAACAAGAGGCATCCCGGCCATGCCAAACAAAAGAGCACTGGATTTACTTGGTGACTGGGAATATTCCTACCTTAATCCCAATTTAGCAGGTTTATGGTAACCACTATGGCAATTGGTACTCTGTTTTTATAAAGCTAGAAGTGGGTTAAATCCTTTCACACCAAAAGATAGGAGTTTAACTTCTTTGTCACTCATGTAAAATATCCAAGCTGATAAATCTTCTGGAGGATTAGTTAGTTTGATGGAGAAGGTAACTGTACCCCTGTTTGAAATGTGAATTCCTGGGATCTCCCCAAGTTCAAAGTGATCTGGGTAGTTCAGGAGGTAGGATAGTAGAAAAGAATGTTGGATCTGGAAACAGGAGACCTGGTTTCAAGTCATAGCTCTGCTTCTTACTACTTGTTTTGTGATATTCTCTGGATCTTATTTTCCTTGTCCGTAAAGTGAGGAGACTGGATTGGGTAGCCCCTAAGAATCTTCCAGTTCGAAATATATGATCTTGAAATCCTATGAAGCTGGGTGATTGATATCTGGTGCTGCATTATGAAAATAATGAATAATTTAATTTACTCCTTCATTCACAGCAGTGCATGTTTGTTATTTTCCTTCTTTGAAAGAGCTTGTGGCAATCAGAATACTAGAAACTGAATGGAAGAAGAGTTCTCTTTGTCACAATGCTTTTTAATGGCAAAAACAAACAAAAAACTCAAACCAAACCAAACAAAAGAATTGCATTTGAGATTTGAGTTAAGATCAATTCAATTCAATAAACATTTATTAAGTACCTCCTAAGTGTGCTGTACTATACAAAGCAGTATGGATACAGTTAATAAAAAGAAAGAATTCCTGCTCTCAAGGAGGTTACAATCTAAAGTGGGAAATAATAGACAAAAGAAGGTAGAAAAGGGTTGGGGCAGGACAGGGGACAACCAGCAGAAGCATCTTGTGCCTTGAAGTAGATACCAGGCAGGACAATGGATGTAAATTAGATTGAGTTGATTTTCAGGCCTATATAATGGAAGGCATTAGGATAACTTTGCTATTACCCCTCCAACACTCCAATCTGAGGAGAGAGAAGGATAAGGGAAGTGGTGTTAATTAAGGCTTGCATTAGCAGCATGGTGGTAAGATTAGAAGTGATGAGTTTATCCAGGGAGAGACTTGGAACCATGCCAGAGCAGAGGATACAATCATCTCAAAGGATAAAAAAAAAATCAATCATCAACAACTACATAGATATATTGTTATAGATGCTTGTGTTCAGGACATAATTGTGTTTCAAACTTTTTCTATAATCTATTGGCTTTCTTTTACCAATTTGGACACTCTGGATAACATTACTGATGGTTTCTTTTGTTGGTATACACTCAGCCAAGTGCAATTAAGTGATTTTCTTAGCATTTAATATGATAATTATTAAATTGGTTGCCCTCTTTCCCACTAGATTATTATTTAGCAGATATCCACTGAGTGCCTGCTATGGGCAAGGTACTGTGTTGTTGACAAGCGTACTTCTTCAGTGACTTGATGAAATACCATGTGCTTCTTTGTGCTTCCTAAACAGCTGGGGACCTTCTTGACTTGATGGGAAATTAAACAACCAGAAGAAACATTTTTCGGAATGGGATTAGCAGGTAGAAGCAAAACAAGACGTGGAACTCCATGGCAATGGGTCTTTAGGGGAAACTGAAAGAAAATGGTATATAATAACCAAAGGGGATAATTGCTCTTCACAGAATTCTAATAGAATTGTACTTTCATTTGTGTGCTGAAGTTTGAAGTCTTTAGTAATTAAGGAAAAAAAAAACAAGTTTCAATTTAATTCAAAAAGCTTTTTTAAAGAATATGCTTTAAAAAAAGAATATACTATGTACTAGGCATTGTTTTAGGCACTAAAGGAATACAAAGACAAAAATGAAATAATTCCTGTTCTCAAAGATCTTATGTTCTACTATATTGAACAAAACATAATCTAAAACATATGTATTCCTTACTTATAATTATATTTGTCCAGTTTTCCAATGATAATGACAGCTACCTTCAATAAAGGAACACCTTTTTTTTTTAAATCTGAAGAAAAACAGCAAAAAAAAAAAATCATAGATTTAAATGTTAGAAGATCTTTATGTTTAATCCCTTTATTTTACAGAGGAAGAGAAAAAAACCCCACGATGTACCACCTACTTTACAAATATTATTTCATTTTATTCTCACAAAATCTCTGGGAAATAAGTATTATTATTACCTTCATTTTACAGTTGAGCCTGGACCAGAGTCAGGAAGATTCATTTTTGCTGAGTTCTAATCTAGCGTCAGACACTTACTACTGGTGTGACTCTGGGCAAGTCACTTTACTCTATTTGCCTCAGTTTTTTCAACTGGGAACTGGAGAAGGAAATAGTGAATCATTCCAATATCTTTGAAAAGAAAAGCCCAAATAAGGTCACAAAGAGTTGGACACAACTGAAATGACTGAACAACAATAATAAAACAACAAGTCAACAGTGACCTAAGTGGCCTTTAATATCCAAGTAACCTAATTAATACTTTAGTCCAAAAATCTGTAATACATGTGACCTGATACAATGTATCATCAACCTTGCAGAATATATTCTAACCATTTTTGCCAAGACCTTTAGATGTTATAGCACTAGGCTTACAACTGAGTTTGGATGACCCACTTTTTCTCAATACGGACCATACTGTATTTAACTGTTACTGAATTCAGTGGCCAATTGTTCATTTTTGAATGTATATTGTATCTTGTGTACTAATGATTAAATAATGAAATAAAAATTCACATTCCTTTTTGATTCAGAACTTGATTCAGAACTAACCTTGCTACTCAAACAATGGGAGTACTTGAAACCAAAGCTCAAATATTTTCCTTTTCTTGTTCTCCTAAAGATAAAGAAAGCTCTTGAACACTTACTGAGTCAAATGAAAAGAAAACAACTTAAAAGCTCCAAAACATTCTATTTTAAAACTGCACTAAGACTTTTTGGAACTGATAGCTACTAATAAGTGGCAGAACCTGAATTTTCCATTGCTCTTAATTTCATGCTTTTACAGCTACCATGATACCTGTAACCAGGGGCTGTTCACAAGTGCTGCAATTTACTTGTGAACAGTCATGATGGAGCAGCTTCACCTGTAGCTCAGCTTCCTAACAGTCTGTGCTTCAATCAGACTACATGAATCTCTTTGGTCCTCAGCTTCTTCTTCTGAGAAATGGTGTAGTTTGATTTTTGGTGATAACTAAGGTTCTTTCTCACTCTCAATTGGTGTATATTTGAATGTTGCTTCCCTTTAGAGAATCATCTCTTACTTCATCACCCACTTCATTTAGGCAGCTTTGTGTGAATTACTTTTGACCATTCCCATAATTTAAATTCATTCTTAATGAATGAAGATTTGTCCTAGTGGGAAAAAAAATAGAAAAATCCTGGGTTCTGAGGATTTTTTCCTTCTCTTCCCTTCTCCCTTTCCCCTTCCCCTCCCTTCCCCTTCTCTCTCCTTTCCCTTTCTCTCTCCCTTTCCTTTCCCTTTCCCTTTCTTCTCCCTTCCCTCCCCCTCCCTCTCCTTTTCCTTCCCTTCCCTTCCTCTTCTTTCCCTTCCCCTTCTCTTCCCTCTCCTTTTCCTTCCCTCCCCCTCCCTCTTCCTTCTCTTCCCCCTCCCTCTCACTTCCCTCTCCCTTCTCTCCCTTCTCCCTTCCCTTCCCTCTCCCTCTCCCTTTCCTCTCCCTTCTCTTCCTTCTCCCTTCCCTTCCCTCCCCCTCCCTCTCCTTTTCCTTCCTTTTCCTCCCTCTTCCTTCCCTCTTCCTTCCCTTTCCTTTCCCTTTACTTTTCCTTCCCTCTCCTCTCTCCCTTCCCTTTCCCTTTCCTTTCCCTTTCCCTCCCTTCTTTTTTCTCTTCACTTTTCTCTTCCTTCTTGTCCCCTCTGGTAGAAGCATAATCCCTTTTCCCTCATCTAAGTCTTTGGGAAAGAAATGGAGGTGAGAGGGGAGGTAGCTTTAGGTTCACTCAGTTTAATTCAGTTTCTGCACACCAAAGTCCTATAAACGTCCAAGTCCCAGAACTACTTTGCTGGGCTAACAGCAATATCTTATTTGGGAATCCTGCTTCCAAAGTCAGCATAAAGTCGGACTCCCTAATTTAAAGACTCCACAATTTATATCCACTATGAAGGACGTTTCAAAAAGGAATTATAAAACAATTTTGATCAATGACAAAATTATAGCCTCACAAAGAAGCTGCTCAGAAAGGTCTAGTCTTTGGATAGATAAATTTTCATGTTTATTTTAAAAAATTAGAGTCAGAGCCATACAGTATTTGTACTCACAATAAGAAAACATTACAAGCCAATAAATGGCATGCCTTGACATTGGAAGGATCAAAAAATTAAGTCAATAAGCATTTATTAAGCACTTATTTGTCAGTTGTACAGAAGATACAAATAAAAGCAAAAAGAAAATCTTTGCCTTAAATGAGCTTACGTTTAATGGGGGAAGACAACACACAAAAGGGAGTTAAAGTGAGGATGAGAGTAGAAGGAAATAGCCATGCAGAAAGCATGGTGGTGGAGTCCAGAGAATGAAAGTTGGCTGGTCTGGCTTTTTCCTTAAAATGGAGGTTGTGGAAGAATTCTAACTAATGGAAGAAAAGGACCATAAGGGGTAGAAGGAAAACAACTAAAGCATGGAATCCATTTGAAGGGAAGAGACTGCTGTTGGGTCACAGCTGTTGGAGTAAAGGTTTCATGAGAGAGGAAGTTCAAAAAAACTTTAAGAAAATTTTTAATTCATGTGTTAGAAACAAACAAGCTTGCTTTGAGTTTTGTGTAGAAAGGGGTGGAACCCCATCTGGAGATGGGTATTGGGAACTCCTCAGTTTCCTATTAATTAATGTCTCTTAGGAGGCTGGATTGACCCTGGAAAGTTTGTGGACATTTTGGACATAGCAAGAAAGGATATTCCTCTTCTTTGCATCATTTAGTGACACCCTATATGGAGATAGGGATGTCAAACTAGACCTTCTGGATTCTTTTACAGGAAATAAGAGGTTAATGATACATTTCTCCATGTAAATAATGAATAGAGTGCTACAAAAGAAGAGAAATCTGATGAATAAAGACACTGTGAATTAGAAGTACTATGTAAATAAATACCACTATAATAGGAATTCATAGTTTAGCTACTTGGCCACCCTAAGTGTGATATTTCTAGAACCTGAAAACAAATCAACTTCATTGTTTAAAGGGGTTGCCTTGGACAACCAGATGACATATGCAGAAACAGTTCTCAGATCACAATAGAAAGGGCTAACATGATGCCCTCATATAAATATTGAAATAGAAATGTTTCTTCAAAGGAATGAACTGCAGAATAGTAATACTGTTTTACAAAAGCAAGCTATTATTAACAAGCACTCTTTGGAAATTCTATAAACTTTCCATTCATTTTAGAATATATTTTTCATGAATGAAGCTATTTTTATTAGTTCTATCAGTTTCAGAAGGGACTCAATTGTGATGAATGCTATCTCATTTTAGATGTTGATACAGACTCACGGGGCAATTGGGTGATGAAGTAGATAGAGTATTGATCTTGGAGTCAAGAAGACTTTGAATTCAAACTCAGCCTCAGATACTAACTGGCTGGGTGATCTTGGGCCTCAGTTTCCATCTGTAAAATAAGTGGAGAAGGAAATGGTAAAAGCACTCCAGTATCTTTGCCAAGAAAGGACCACAAAGGTTGGACACGATAAAAAATGACACAACAACAAGAGGCTCAGAGTTTAGAGTCACAATAATTGAACCTTTGAATTGAAAGGAATCTCCTTTCATCCAGTCTCATCTAATTATCTTATCTTACAGATGAAGAAACAAAAGGCTCCATAATCATGCAGCTCATTAGCAAAGTTGGGACCAGAAATAAGACCTTTTAATAGTTTTTAATACTATATGGCTCCAAGGATACCTCCTCTTTTATGCAAGCTCCCTACAAAGGGACCCAGGGTTCAAGGTATTCTATAGACCTATATCCACTCAGAAAAAATATACCTCACAATCCCCTACTGCTGTATTTAGTTTTACTAGTGAGGTAGAAGACACAATCAGTACAAATTAAAGGCATTTAATAAAATAGGTGAGAGTAGTAATGACATTTCCTCCATTAATTTGGGACACACTCTCCCATAAACATACATACCTTCAGCATGAAAAATGAGTACACTTAGAGAATACAACTGGAGGGGTATATAAGTCACATATGTGCCTTGGGCAGAAGTAAAGGGTAACTCATCCATTATTGTCTTTGGGTCTGTCTGTTCCATGCTGAGCATAACGTGTAATTTCCACCATGGAATGGCTGTGCATTGTGTCCTAGTGAACTTTCTTGAATTAGTGGCGTGGGCTGTTGTATACAATTGGAAGGGGAAAGATAGTTGTATGTTGGGGACTAGTGGGAGATGGGGGTGACACTGCTGTCCCCATCTCTGTTGCTCATCAACTATTAAAACTCTTAGCTTGTTCAGGATTTTGAGGTCATTGATTCAATTCAATTGAATCTCTCTCTAAACCAGCACAGCCTAGAAATGGAATCATGGTGTTTTCTTGTTCAGTTTCTATCTAACTTAAGGTTAGAAAGCCCTTATAATTCCCATTTAATTCCTTTTTTGTGAGACTCAATTGATATAATGGATGCAAAGTACTTTTCAAAACTTAAAGTATTACATAGATGCCAGTTGTTATTGTTATTTGTGTTACCCCAAAATCATTTCAAGGGGGTCCTATCAAATAAGCTCCACCAAGCAGGGTGGGTCTAGATCACTATATATATTTTTTCTGTTCTTCCCTTACCTTCCCCAATATCTTGTATCTTACCAAGTAAAATCTAGTCAATAAGTCTGCTAGGAGCCAGGTATGGTGCGGACAGAAAGATAAAAAGGGAAAAAAAATCTATTCCGTACTCTCAATGACATCACAGTCCAGTGGTAGAGACAACATGCCAACAACTATGTACAAAGAAGATATAGACAGGATAAATGGACGAGTATTTTAAAGGGGAAAACTAAGATTAAAGATTAGGAAAAGTTTATTGTAAAAGGGAGGTTTTTAGGGAAGACTTGAAGCTAGGAACTGAAAATGAGGAGGGAGAGAGTTCCAGGAATGGAGGACAGTCAGTGAAATGCTCAGATTGTAGAAGATAATTGTGTTTTTACTGAACAACAGCAGAGACCATTGTATCAGACAGTATAGGGGTTGGGGAGAGTAAGGTGTAAGAGGACTTGAAATGTTGCGGGGAGGGAAGATTTTAAAGAGTTTTAAAAGCCAAACAAAGGATTTTATGTATGAATATAAATATTAAATTGTAAATTCATGTGAATATGAGTAAATACAAAAACTAAGCTAAGAAGCAATGATAGTGTTTTCCTCTTGGCCCACATACCATTGCAGTGCCAAGACCCCAAATGAAGTCATGAAGAGTGAATTGACCAACACAGACCAGAAGCATGGCGATAAAGGTTTATCCAAAGATTTCTCTCCCAACACCTTTTCCCCCATCACACTTGAAACGATCTCTTTGGTTTAGAGTGAGATACAGTTGAATTGACCTCAAAATCCTGAACAGGCTGAGAGTTTTAATAGAGAGTTGGTGAGCAACGGAGATGAGCACAGCAGTGTCACCCCCATCTCCCACTAGTCCCCAAAACAACGGACACAGCCTTATCCCTCCCCCTCCAACTGTATACAACAGCCCGCGGGCCACCAGCTCACGAAAGTTCACTAAGACACAATGCACGGCGATCGCGTGATGCTCACGTCAAGTCAGGTCTTGGAGCCGTGTCCCCGAGTCTCCAAGGCGACGGGTTACAATAAATGCCCCGGACCCCCCATTTTTCTGTCCTTAGATTTCAGTCGGCTGCCGAATGAGTCCTGGCAAAGGATCCTAGCGTCCTGAAGTCTGCTAGCAGAAACATACAAACAACTGGAGACTGACGGGAACTTGTTTCCCAACATCCATTCCAGCTATGTCCGGACCAGGTAAGAGAGCCGCGCCTACCGCCACCCCCAGCCCCAGCCCCTCACCGGCTCCAGCCCGGAGCTCTCGGTAGGGGCCGAAAGCCGGGAGCTCATTCCTGCACTAGGTAGGGAGAGGGAACTACCTGTGTAGTTTAATCCAACGTCCCTCCTATACCAGTGCAGAGTTGACAAGAGAGAATGACTATGTGTGTTGTGTGTGCGTGTGTGTAAGAGACAGATAGACACACAAATACACACAAACACACGAGTCATCCCCCTTTCCAAAACACAGACAAAGACGCTCATTCACAGCCACCCCTCCGTTGGATTCTTCTTTCCCAAAATATGCACTTGGTTGCCTTCAGTCCCTTGTGATGATGAATCTAAAAAAAAGCCCCGGACAGGTCACATTTAGGAGCACAAGGGGATAGATCAAGCAGGGAAGGAGTCAGGCAGCTTTGGAGAAAGAATGGGCACAGCATCCCCGCTTCCCGTCCCCAAGGGAGCATCATACACTCCCCTGCAACATCCCTTCCCCTCCAGTCAATTTGCAACTGTAAAAACAGTTGAAATAAGTCCAGCATTATTATTAATATGCATTAGTTATGGGAGGGAGGAAGGGGGAGAATGGTAATGGAGGCACTTGAAATCACTGTGGTCATGGTCATTGAAAGCAGACCTGGCTTAGGGCACCCGGGGAGACTTTAATATGTGGTGGAATGCAAATAAATGCCAAAGCAAAGGGTTTATGTTTCACAGTAGTATGGGGGCAGGACAGTGCAGCTAATTCTAACCTTGGCTGGGGGACGGGAGACTGTGGTTATTAAAAAGGAAATTTGTATGTAACAGATGTGGTGTTCTTCGTACAGAGTATGCATACACATGCAGCAGCTTTCCTGAATTTAGCTATTTAATTTACACTGAGTTGGGGAGGAGAGAACCTCCTCCTGCTGGGATACTAGCTGCCTGATTACTGTGCACTCAATTCCATCCTTGCCATTCTAATGACCCCAAATACCCAGTTGTGGTTGTCTTGCTGTGTAATTGAGGCTCCAACATCTAGGGAGCTGTAGGATGTTGTAAAACTTTAAGTTAACAGAATTGTGGGCCCAAGCATGCATGAAAGGAGTATTTCCATGGGTAGGGAGAGGAATGGCAGGATTGTGAAAAAATCCACCTCTTTATTGCTCTGTCACAAATTGATTTAGAATTGGTAAGAGGGAAATTGAGACCAAGACTGTCTCAGGTCCCCATATATATAGTAAGTTACAGAGGTAGAATTTGAACTTGGATCTTCTGACATCAAACTCCAAGGTCTTTGAACACCATCAAATCCTGCCTCCTTGTGTTCTTGGGCTGTGCAAATATTTTGAGGAGAAAAAACCTTTTATCTTCAGGGCCTTTGCTGGAAGTCTTTAACTTCAAGGGTCTTCCCTTTTGTTGAAGCCTGAAATTACCTTATTAGGGTTCAATGGCAGATATAAAAAGCTTAAAATGTACCAAATAGCTGGATGAAGTCACAAACTTATTATTAACTGAAACTCATTCATGTTAAAGTGTAATCAGTTAACCTCTCTGTTGAGATACATACCAGATACCTGGCCATTGATAGGAGAATATTCTGAGATTCTGCAGAGGCAGGAGGGGAGGAAAATTAGTATAGAACAGGGTCTAAAAAGCCTAAACTTCTTTTAAAAATGTTTATTTTTTGCTGAGGCAATGGGGATTAAGTGACTTGCTTAGGGGGCACATAGCTAGGAAGAGTTAAGTGTCTGAGACCATATTTGAAGTCAGATCCTACTGTGTCATCTAGCTGCCCCTAAAATGTTATATTGATAATTTTCAATATAACTGGTTTCTTTTGCATTTTTCTGTACCTTATTTTATGTATTTAAATTATTTTGAGAAAGGATCCATAAGACTTCACCAGACAGCTAAGAGAGGGTCTATGACATAAAAAAAAAATAGGCCAAGAACCCCTAGTGTAGAGAGAGAAACTTAATTGACTCGACAATTTTGCTTTGCCTAGTAGGTCTTGTTTATGTCCAACTGTGAAAAGACACTCAATATTTTTGTCCCAGGCAGTTATGTGTACCAGCCCAGCTCAGCAGAAAAATGTCACTAAGCTGTGTTAACCTACTGACATAGCTTTGGATGATTTGTAAAACCCATGTTTTCAATAACAGATTTTAAAAAATAAAATTGCTCTTTCTACAATCCTCTTAATTGAGCAAATTAAAAACAAAGAAACACTCAAATAGACAAATTCTTCAATACATATCTAAAACATGTCCGACAACATAAATTCCCATAGTAATCATGTCTGGAAAAGGATGTTTCTGTATTTTGAGTTTATCACCTGTCTGGGCAGAATATTAGTAGGTTTTATCTTTACTCTTTTGTATTCATGGTTCATTATTACTTTGGATAATTACAAAATAAACTGGGAAGACCTTTAAGAACTAATGAGAAAGAAAAGTGAGCAAAACCAGAATAATTTTTACAATAACAATATTATATGGTCTTCCAAGATAGTTTTCCTCTATAATATTGTCTTGTCAGACTCTTATTTGACTGCATGGACTTTGTTCATGGAATTTTCTTGGTGTAAGGATCATGGAGTGATTTGCCATTTCCTTCTCCAGGGTGCCCTCATTTTATAGATGAGGAACTGAGGCAAATAGGGGTTAAGTGACTCAACCAGGGTCACACCAGCTAGTAAATATCTGAGATTAGATTTGAACTCAGATTTTCCTGATTCCAAGCCCAGTGCACCAACTAGCTGCCCCCCCCCCATTGTTTAGTTATTGCCTAATAGGATGATATGCTATTGGTTATTTTGAAAGGAACTGCTATAAATATTTTTGTACATTTAAATTCTTTTCCTCTTTAATTTTGCTAAGATATAGACCTAGTAATGAAATACATTACTGGTTCAAAAGATACGCACAATTCAACATAGTTTCAAATTGCTTTCCAGAATATTTGAATCAATTCCCAGTTATATAAACAATATATTAGAGTACCCAGTTTTCTTTTTGTACATGCTTCTTTATTGTTATTATTTTTAACTTAAAACCTTTCATTTTCAAAATATATACATGGATAATTTTCTACATACACCCCTACAAAATCCCGTTTTAATTTTTTCCTCTCCCTTCTTCCTCCTCCCTCAGTTGGTAAGTGATCCACTATATGTTAAACATGTGCAATTCCTCTATACATATTTCCATACATATCATGCTATACAAGAAAAAATCAGATCAGAAATGAAAAAAAAAGAGAAAGAAAATAAAATGCAAGCTAACAACAAAAAATGAAAATGTTATATTGTGGTCCACCCTAAGTTCTCACAGTCCTCTCTCTGAGTACAGATGGCTTTCTTTATCACAAGATCATTGGAACTGAACTGAATCATCTCATTGTTTAAAAGAACCACATCTATCATAATTGATCATTACATAATCTTACTGTTGTTGTGTACAATGATCTCCTGGTTCTGCTCATTTCACTTCATATCAGTTCATGTAAGTTTCTCCAGGCCTCTCTGAAATTATTCTCCTAATCATTTCTTATAGAACAATAACACTCCATGACATTCATATATCACAACTTATTCAGCCATTCTCCAACTCATGAGCATCCATTCAGTTTCCAGTTTCTTGCCACTACAAAAGGGCTGCCACAAAAATTTTTGACATGTGGGTTCCTTTTCCTCCTTTAAGATCTCTGTAGGATATAAGCCCAGTAGAAACACTGCTGGATCAAAGGATATGTGCATTTTGATAGTCCTTTGAGCATGGTTTCAAATTGCTCACCAGAATGGTTGCATCACTTCACAACTCCACCACTAATGTATTAGTGTCACAGTTTTCCCACATCCCCTCCAACATTTGTCATTATCTTTTCCTGTCATCTCAGCCAATCTGAGAGGTATGTAGTGATATCTAAGAGTTGTCTTAATTTGCATTTCTTTGATCAATAGTGATTTTAGAGCACCTTTTCATATGACTAGAAATGGTTTTAATTTCTTCATCTGAAAATTCCCTGTTCATATCCTTTGACCATCTATCAATTAGAGAATGGCTTGAATTTTTATAAATTTGAGTCAATTTTCTATATATTTTAGAAATGAAGTCTTTATCAGAACCCTTGAATGTAAAAACGTTTTCCCAGTTTATAGCTTCCCTTCTAATCTTGTCTGTATTAGATTTGTTTGTATGAAATCTTTTTAAACTTAATATAATCAAAATTATCTATTTTGTGTTAAATAATGAATTCCAGTTTTCCTTTGGCCATAAATTCCTTTCTTCTCCACAAATCTGAGCAGTAAACTATCTCCTTTGTATTTCTAATTTGCTTAAGATATCACTCTTTATGTCTAAATCATGACTCCATTTTTATTTTCTTTTATTATAGCTTTTTATTGACAGAACATATTCATGGGAAATTTTTCAACATTGTCTCTTGCAATCACTTCTGTTCCAACTTTTCCCTTTCTTCTCTCCACCCCCCACCTAGATGGCAGGCAGTCTCATACATGTTAAACGTGTTAAAATACATCTTAAACACTATATATATATGTATATACATACATACATACATACATACATACACAGGTCCATACAGTTCTCTTGTTGCACAGGAAGAATTGGATTCAGAAGATAAAAATAACTCGGGAAGAAAAACCAAAATGCCAAACAGTTTACATTCATTTCCCAGTGTTATTTCTTTGGGTGTAGCTGCTTCTGTCCATTGCTGATCAGTTGAAACTGAGTTAGATCTTCTCTTTGTCAAAGAAATCCACTTCCATCAGAATACATCCTCATATTAGTATAGTTGTTGAAGTGTATAATGATTTCCTGGTTCTGTTCATTTCACTCAGCATCAGTTCATGTAAGTCTCTCCAGGCCTTTCTGAAATCCTCCTGCTGGTCATTTCTTACAGAACAATAATATTCCATAACATTCATATACCACAATTTATTCAGCCAATCTCCAATTGATGGGCATCCATTCAATTTCCAGTTTCTAGCCATTACAAACAGGGCTGCCACAAACATTTTGGCACATACAGGTCCCTTTCCCTTCCTTAGTATTTCTTTGGGGTATAAGCCCAATAGTAGCCCTGCTGGATCAAAGGGTATGGAATCAATTGAAGAACATGTATTAAATACTTATGTGCCAGCAGGCATAGTACCAAATACTTGAGCAGCCAAATAAAGGTTAAAAACAACCTTTACCAACTCACGTTTTTAATGGGGAAGACAACACATTTTAATGGAAAAGGCAACATTGGTCATTTGGTTCAGTGGATATTTGTTAGGCATTTAACAGAACTAGACTCTTTGCTAAGTGTTGAAAGGATATAAATAAAGGTATGGTCCTTACCCTCCAGAAATTAATATTCTAATGAAGAAGATAACATGCCAAAAATTTCATATCTAAGATATATACAGTATAAATAGAAGGTAATCTCAGAAAACACTATCATTAAGAGAATTGGAGATAATGGAGGGGAAAGGTGGAAGGACTTCTGCAGGAAGTGAGATTTGAGCTGATTCTTTCCTAAATGAAGCCAAGGAAAACCAGGAGTTAAAGTAAAAGAAGGTTAAGCTTTGTGATAATTAAATAATTTAGAGATAAATAGATTAAGAGAATTAGAGATAATGGAGGGGAAAGGTGGAAGGACTTCTGCAGGAAGTGAGATTTGAGCTGATTCTTTCCTAGATGAAGCCAAGGAAAACCAGGAGTTGAAGGAAAAGAAGGTTGAGCTTTGTGATAATTTAAAAAATTTGAAGAGATAGAGATTCTGGGTATTTTCATCATTTTAATAAGATCAGTGCATTATTAATAAAAGGATGGCCATTTGGCTGTTTCTCTTAGTCAAAGTCCTCTGTGAGTAGTGGACTCACAGTTTATCTTCTCTTCAAAGAATAAGTGTTCATAAGAGGGTACAACTCTCAGTGATTACCACAATGGGAGGTGGACTGTATTAAAATGAGAATCTTTGGATACTCACCTTGAGTCACCCAAATCAAAGCTGGGATATAATATTTTGCAAATACTTTTATTATTATCCATCTTGTCTAAAGTTTGATTATAAGTCATTTAAGCATTTGAGGGATAGGAATGTGATAAACTTTGCCCAATATCTCATGATCAGAAGAATCTAAGCATTAAGTCCTAAGTCTCTCTCTCTTTTTTTAGAAGACTTAAACTTACAATAGGAAACAAGTGTACTATGACCACAAGTATCATAAAAAATCATAATCCCATATTTCCTTCTGTCATCAAAGTTAAGCAAACTTAGTCAAGCAGAGATCTCATATATCGCTTAAGGAGACAGATTTTGTTTAAACAGATTGTATATTATTACATAGATAAACCAGGGTAACTAACTGGTTCAGTGGATAAACTGCTGAAACTGGAGTCAGGAAGACTCATCTTCATGAGTTCAAATCTGACCTTAGATATGTGCTAGCTGTATGATACTGGGTTCTTAACCTTGTTTATTTGTTCTCAGTTTCCTTATCTGTAAAATGACCTAGAGAAGGAGATAGTAAATCACTCTAATATCTTGACAGAAAAGCCTAAATGGGGGTCAGAAAGAGTCAGACATCATTATCTGAAAACAACTAGACAAAAAACATTAGGGTAAACCAAGTCAGATTTAAGATTAAACTACATTTATAAGGTACACTACAGACTGATTTAGGAAGGGAAATTTACATATTACCAAGGTAACCAAAGAAATCCTTCTTTATAAACAAGTGGTGCTTCACACTTCCCTTTGGCATCTACTTGAGAAATGTCAACAGTTAACATTATTTTTCCACAATTCAAGTTTTGATAAGATAAAGTTAATTTAAAAAAAACCAAAAAACAGAAGACAGGCTTTCAGTTAATCAAAAAGTTGCAGAGCAAACGGTCCTGATCTCCAAACAATAAATGAAAGGAATTTGGGCAATGCTTCTTTTATAGGCAAACACAAAGCTAAACAATACCACAGCAATCATTAATATTAAGTGACATCAAGTCTTGTAACTCCTTCCAAATGTTCATGAAATAAAAAAATTACATTTTGAATTTCAGGTAGTTCCAGGTCCCTGGAACATCTTCCCTTGGAAATTCTGGAATGGACCTCATTCTCAAGGCAGCTCTGGAGGAGGCTCCTCCTAGTAGATCAGTTTTTCTGGTTTTAAGTCACTTGGGAGATTTCCCTAGATAATTCTGCTAAAATGTGCTAGTAACAAGGATTTATCACACAATATTGCACAATCTCCTTAATTTGGTTTTTCAGTAACTAGTTCATGTGGTGAAAAAACCAGTTCAAATCTTATGGAGTGAATCCTATTAACGGCAGAGTTATAAGAGGAACACAGATTAGCAATTTACATTCACCTGAAACTTCAGAGAATTTGTTTTTTGGTACCTCTTGCTTTTTCTATTTTTACCAAAAACCTGTGCCCAATATGGAAAAATGTCATCAAGAGTCTGAAGAAAGAATCTTAAAAAGATCCTTGAGGCCTTGATTTGTAAAAATATGAATTCCTTTTATATGATCAGAGACTTCAAAGTAGGAAAAAATGATTTAAATTTTCTTTACAATCAATACAATTTTATATGTAAAATCCTTATTCTAGTTTTGAGAACTTATTTACTAAAACATACTCAAATCCTTCATACCTCATTAGAAACATTTGGAAGTATACACACACACACACAGACACACACACACGTGTTATGTATATATAATAGGTATCTGTATACATACAGATACCTATTATATATACATACATGTGCATATATAGGCATAATTAATAATCTTATGTCATTCAGATTAAAAGAAGTTTCTCCCTCTGGGTATCAATTTTCACATTAACAGCATTTATTAGTCAATGTCTTCCCAAAATTCTCAATACAAGAAAAATTAGAAGCCTAAGAATAACATATAATACAAAACATTTTGATAGTGAAATATTAATTCATTTGAGTGCATTGCTGAATCCCCTCTTCTATGAAAAAAATCACCATTTATCTAAATTGGCACTCTATAGTAATCACATTGAAAAACAAGTATAGAGTAATAACACTTAATGAAAATACTAATAATAAACATATATACTCTGAGAGGTATATGCTTTTAACCCATTTTATAGATAAGGAAATTGAGGCAAACAAAAGTAAAAAAATGACTTGCTCAGGGAACACAACTAATCCATTTCTGAGACTATGTTTGAACTCAGGTTTTCCTGATCTATGCAGTTTCTAAGCCTATAACAATTTAATTTCAGATATCAAATGTATTTTACATTAAGTTCTGTTTACTTACTATTATCTTAACATGAGGACACTTGGTGTCAATCAGTGCATTCAACTGTATTAGGCTCTTTGTGACCCTATTTTGGGTTTTCTTGGCAAAGATACAAGAGTTGGTTTGTCATTTCCTCCTCTGGCTTGTTTTAGAGGAATTTTTAGAGTTTAGAGTTAATCCATCCAAGGACAGATGTGACCTCAGAAAGATAAATCTTCCTGACTCCAGACCCAGCTCTATCCACTGTGCCTCCTAGATGTGTTAGTATAGAGAATACATCTCATTATATATGGAACCACATTACGATTATTTCAGGACAAATTACAACTAAAGCAAATATCAACTTAGAGTGATTGGTGATTTGAAAATCTCAATTTCCCCAAAGATCACAAGCTGACTCCAGCACCTCAAATCTTAGAAGTTAGCTCTCTTTCAAAGACACATAGTGGGCACCCTTAACATTCCCATCACCCTCTTTTGTTTCCCATGAGTCTCTAAGGATTTGGATGACCCTTTTTATACCAGTCTTTCAAGGACAGAATTTTAGTTTGCTTATATACTCAAATAATTTTAAGCTGCAGATTGCTATAGTTTGTATTTGGTAAACATAAAACTTAATTTTTTTTTTGTCTGTCTGAAATGAATAGAAATCTTCCCCCAAAGTTTCTCAAATCTTTATCTGAATGGACAAAATCCTTCTCAAATCTCTTTTTAAAACTTTCAAATCTTAGCCTTTCAAACCCTTCATTTCAGAATCAGTGCAAATAGATCCTACCTTTAAATTTCCCCCATTTTCTGTTTTTACCTACTCTTTCCTGTAATATCCTTCTTTTCAGTGGACTGCTTAAAGACAGCAAGTTCATAATTGACCCTTTCATTTTATGCTCTTGATTCCTTACTTTGCTCTCCCTACTTTTCTTAAATTAATTTCTTTTTATTTCTTAATCAAATTCTAAACATCTCTCTTGTATAGATTTTCTTATATAATACCACTTAATTGCTTCTTATACTTCTTGAGTTGTATAGTCTATTGTTAACTCTGGTGACTTTTATATAAATAGATTATGTTGAATCATTTCAAACTAGCTTCAATCCTGCATTTTCTCAAGCAGATAGTGTCACTACTATTAGAACAAAATGCATCTATACCCCCTCAAGAAAGGGTAAAAAGTAATAAAAGTATATGACATTTGTCTCTGTTTATCTCTGCAATCTCCAACCTAGCCAGGGTTGTTGAAGGCAGTGAGAAAGAAAGAATATTGCAGTTTTTCCTTTTTATTTCCCACTAATCAAAAATGTCAGTGGAAGTTAAATCCCTGCTCAAGGTACCAAGACTTTATGAACCCTGGAAAAGTTTGGAAATGGAAGCTTCCCAATCAAAATGCACCTCACTGTCAAGTTTCTCTCACTAACTTAGTCTTATCCAAAATTAATGAGTGTAGAACTAATTAATAATGCCTATGTGTTCACCGGGATATACAGGTAACTACCCATCCTAGTTATAGTTACAGACCATATTGGGAGAGTTGAGGAAAAAGACAGGAATAGAAAGAAAGAGAAAGAGAAAAAACAGGACCTCGAGGCTAATTTTATAACTAATTGTTTTAGTTTTTAGCAGTTGTTTACCTAAGCTTTTGAGTCATTGAGTCAAAGAGATTACTTATTTGCCATTTAGGGCAGCTTGGTTATATCTAACTCCACCTAAGTCTTAGCCCCTTAATATTCTGGACCACACCTGTACTTGAGACCTGGACTGTATCTGGCCTGAACCCTAGGGGACTTTACCAGGTTCAGATTGTGTCTGATGTAATCCTGCTCTGCCCTTGCACAGTCCTAGAATCATAAAGCCTTACTCAGCTAACATGATTTTTGGAGAAGCTTTGGTTTTCATTCAGGCAACCACCAGGGAATCCCACTCCTGATCATATTGTTGTTCCTGAGAACACATCCCAAAATGTGAAATAGTATTAGAAAGTTTTTTATGTTTGATAGACTAGGAAAAAAAAGTTATGAACCTCCCCCTCTCCTCTTCCAGGTTCTGGGAAGTTTATATTATATAGGATTTTGACAAAGCTTTCACAAGCCACGCAAGTTACACACAAATGATCTGATAAACATATCACAAATGAGTCATACATGAATTATATGAAGGGAACCTAGAACATAAGCTTGGGTGGACCTAAAATACTTGGGTATGGGTATGAATGCAAGCAACTTCAATCACAAAAAGTTAGATCTAAATGTTATTAATAAATGATAAATAATCCACAAGTCAGGCAGATAGGAGGAGACAAACCAGATGTGAGCAATGTCACAAAAACCTAGAATGTTGAACAGAAATCCAGGAGACAGTGATCAACTATGTCAAAAGCTATGCAGAGAGATTAAGAAGGATGAAGATTGAGAAAAGGCCATTAAATTTGGCAATTAAGAGATAACTGGTAATTTTGAGAAGAGCAATTTCAGTTGAATCTAGTCTAAAGTTGGAAACTGGAATTTGAAGGGTTTAAAATCCAGTGAATCAAAAAGTAAAAGTGCCTGATTATAGTTTCCCAAGGATTTTAGTCACAAAAGAGAAGAGAAATAGATTTAAGTTGATAGCAGAGATGTGGCAGGATGAGGAAAACATGGAAGGATTTGCAGGCAACAGGAAAACTGTTGGAAATAGGAAAAAAATTGAAAATTTGAGAAAGTGTGTTGGGGATATTGGATGAAGTAATTGTTTAAAAAATGAAATGGAATGGGAGAAGAATGCCTTGTCAAGGAAAAGGATTGCCTTTCCATGTAAGACAAGGATGGAGGAAAAGATGATGGGGGAAGATGTCTGAGCGATTTGAAATGAAAAAAAAAAAAAAGGAACTGTAAGAATGGTCTCAATTTTTTTGGTCAGGTATGAGGCAAGATCCTCAGCTGGGAAGGAAATGCCATAGGAGTTTGTGAAGGGATGCAAAATTTTGGAAGTGACAGATATAAATAATTGATTAGGGAGGTTTAAGAGTATTATGTTTTTAGTAGCCCTGGTTGATATTATATAATTGTAGTCAGCATGGTTCTAGGCTCTGGTCGCTCTGGTCAAGGCACAGATAATAGGTTCTGAAGGCAGTAGATGATGGGAATAATCTAAGACTGGGCTTGGCAAGACATGACAAATGAGTATTAGAATAATGGTGAGTAATGGACTCAAGTACAGAGGAGAATGAAAGTGTAGAAGATGATTGATATGCACCCAAGGAAGTTAAGAGAGAAAAATAATATATTAAGTATAAGGGTGATGTCCTGGAAAAGAATTGAAGGATGGAGGAATTAAAGGTGGTGATGAGGATAAAGAACCAGGATTAAGGAATGGGAAGACAGAGGAGGAGAAGAAATGATAGAAGAATTTTAGAGGTCATGAACATGAAGTGGAACGCTTATGGATGATGACAAGATCAAGGATATGAACATCTCTGTATGTAGCTAAGATGAAGTGGAGGAGGAAAAAGAGGTAATGAGAACTTAGTAGATTTAGGAACTTGGAAATTAGAGTATTTGAGGGGATAGTATTAATATGAGTTAAAGGTCCCCTACTATGAGGTAAGGAGTTGAGGTAGAGGGAAAAAACTGAATTTGTTGAGATAAGAATATTCAGGGGTAGAAGTGTTGATAAATAACAGCTACCAGAATCTTGACTGGGTGATTAATTTGGATTGAGTGAATCTCAAAGGGAGAAGATATTTCTATATGTTCTGGAGAGAGCCATGATGCATTGGGACACAGCAAATGGAGGAAAGAATGGGAAAGGAAAAAATTTAAAATGAAAGCACATTTCTTATTTATGGGGTAGGCATTTCAGAGAGCACAGTAGAGAAGGGTCAGGCGAAGTTAGAAATGGGACATTTGGAGAGGGCAAGGCTGAAGCAGGAGGGATGAGAGTAAGGGAATCAGCAATTGGGAATGAGGAATGATGTTTGTATAATGATATCTGAGAGTTTCAAAAAATCAGGATAAGGGAGAATGTGATGAATTAGGAATATGTTAGCCATTAAGGAATGGGTCCAAGAGGAAAAAAATCAATTTTTTGAAAAAATCTTTTGAGAGAGGCAAGCTATTAGTCTGTTCATGTTCTTCCCTCAAGACCCAGATTTAGGAATAACAGTGATTCTGTGCTTTTTGACACATAGGGAAACACTGCCTCATAGCAAGAAGGAGCAGGCAAAGGTATGTTGGGAGGAAGCCCAATAGGAAACAGGAATTGGAAATTTGCTTTGAGAAGAGATTTAAGGGGCAATGATAACACTTCTTAATCCAATCAGCAAACATTTATTACCTACTCAGTGTCAGGCACTGTGCTGCCATAGACTAGAACAAAAAAAATTATTTCTGATCCCCAGTGAGACCAGGGAGGGAGGAGATGATAATCCTTTGGTCCCTTAGTGTTTACCCTCAATCCCAGTGGCTTGGAAGAAAAAAGGAATAGTAAGATTTAAATAGGACTCTCCTTTGTACCCCTCTTACCCCTCTACAACATTTCAGTTCATTTCTCCATCTACATGTAGATGTACACACATATGTCAAGTTGTCTTGCTCTCTATACAAAGTCATCATGAATACTGAATTAGTAAATACTGAATTTCCAAGAGAAAATACAGAGTTAGGTTCCTACAAGCTTCTGGTCATATTTACTTTATCTCTTTCTGGAACAGCTTCGCGTACCGAATGACAAATTTCCTCCTCCTTTTTCTGTACCATATTGTTGATTCATTAACATTGAACTCATGACCAACAGTACTATATAGCTCATGCCTGAATGAAGCTTATCTAATTTCTCAGTAAGGCATATCACAGATTACTTGTGCTGAGGAACACTAGGCGGCACTTCGGTGCTATGCTTGGGGGCATTTTAAACAGTGAAATCACCAACAAAATGCACAATAATGTGAAAAACATGGCACTAAATTGAGCGTGAAAAGGACACTTGTTTATACTATGAAAGTTGAAATACAGAGAGCAGAGCAACCTCAGTTGGGATCCTTTGCATCAGGGGACTCGAAGTTTTTTGCCACTCTATGCAATGACTGTGAAAGTGCTTCCAGTGTTGATTGAGGTTTACAAAAACATTCTGGCACAATATAAGAATTTGTAAATAATGAAGATCAACTATATAAATGTGTATGTATACACATGCCTAGTTTTTTCATATCTTGAGTTGCATATTGGACATTTCAAATTGGTTTTCCCATAGACATCTCAAGCTGAAGAGAAGCAGCCTTCCAGTTATCCATATTTGAAACATCAGAGTCATCTTGGGTCCTTTGTTCTTCCTCACTCTCTGCATATCCAGTCAATTCTATAGCCACAGCATCTCATCAGTCTGTCCCCCATCTCTCTTTAGCTAGCCAATATACATACTGAACTGGTTCAAGACTTTTTTTCTGGCTCCTCTTGTCTGGACTGTTGCAATAGTCTCCAAATTAATGTCCCTATTTAAAATCTATTTAAATCTCTTTTCCATTTTTACCTCCATAAAGCTTCCAAAGTATGATATTTGAAAAGTCCTTATATATGTACCTGTTAAATCTCTTTTTTTCTACTACTCATAGAATATAAGATCCATGAAAGCTGGAATTAGTTCACTTTTTTGTGCTTATGTTGCTTGTCTCCTTCCCCATCCCCAAAATCTGTTGCTAAGGTGCACATTAAATAGGTACTTTAATACTTGCTGATTGATTGAAAGAAGACATTTTAGAGAAAAGGGAATTGAACCAGAGTTATCGAATGTCTATTGTCCAGTATGAGATGTCTTCTTTAGAAAGATTTTAAAAAGCAAATAAATGACTGGATGAGGCAACAAATACGACTTATTTACATTATAAACAATCTGCTTCTAATGTAATAGGATGTCTAACTTAAAACTTATAATGATGGAAGGAAAATCCTGAGATTTTGAAGAGACTATATAATAACATAATAAAATATTAAATAATAAAAAATTAATAAAAAATATAAACAGTGATAATAAAAAATGTGAGAATTTGCTTATAATTGGCCCTATTTACTTCCATCTATAAATGGACAAAACAAAAAACAAAACCTCAATATTTTTGTCCCTGGCACTGGTACAAATTCAACTCAGCAGGAACATTATGTTTATGTTTTAACATACACTAATATTGATTCTCTGTAGGATTTATAAATTCTTTAAAATTGGACTGACTCCACTATTAAAGAGTCTGGGGAGCTAGGTTTGAATTCTGGCTCTACTACTAGTCTTATCAATATGACCTTGTAAAACTCATTTAATATCTGAGCCTGTTTCCTCATTTGTAAAATTGCGGGACTTGGACAAGATAGGCTCTCAAGTTAGTGTCCTTTCTAAATCTGTTATCTTATGATTCTGTGATCTGTAGAAGTCATTAATAGAGATTAGGGAGGTCTGGGAGTTAGTGGAGAAAACATCTCAATATATAGTTATTATGACTTTTTATGCTTAGTGTTCTAGGAGCTGGAGGAAACAAAAGCATTCTCTGATCCCAAGGAGTTTATTCACTTTGGTGGGGGGGGGGGTGAGATGGTGGTGATGGAAATTTTGTATTTTTTTCCTTAAAATTCTCATTTAATTGTGCCCATTGGCCCATATAATAGCTACAGCCTTAAAAGAAAGGAATGATTTGGCTAGTGAGAGATTTAAATAGTACGGACTAGAGAAGTTGTCTGGTCTTTATGATGTTTTGATTTGCACATGAATTGGATTTAAATAAGGCAGACTTGAAAAAAGTAATCAGTGCCATTCTTCCAGAGACCATTGAAGTCCAGTGACAGGACTTTCAGGACAACTGGGATGCAGTGATGACTCTGGCATCTCTGATAGTGGGATGCCAAGTACCTTCATGGTTCCTACTTCAGCTTCTTTCATATGGCTGTTGGAACAGATGGTTCTCAGTCACCCATCCTGCTGAAGCATGGGGGATGGAGGAGTTTTCACATACTTGGGGTAGACAATTCCCCCAACCCACCAGTTTGATGCTTGTTGGTTACCCCCGACTTGGATCGGCCCATCTGCTGGATGGTTTGACTGGCCTATGGCTGTTACAGATTTTTGGAGCCACAGAAGAGAGCTAGCTGAGTGCCTGGTTTTAGATCCCAAAGGTTGCATGAGCAGTTCTGAAAAGGGCTCAGCAAGCTCTCACATCAGATGTAATACCCTGAAAGGACTTAGAATAATGTATTTTATTATTAAAGCATTTTATTTTCAAAACGTATGCATGAATAATTTTTCAATATTGACCCTTGCAAAACCTTGTGTTACAATGCCCCCTCCTTCCCTCTCACCCCTTCCCCTAGATGGCAAGTAATCCAATATATGTTAAACATGGTGTAAAATATATGTGAAATATAATATATGCATATTAAATATATATATAGTTGTACAAGAAAAATCAGATCAAAAAAGGAAAAAATAAGAAAATAAAATGTAAACAACAATAAAAAGAGTGAGAATGTTATGTTGTGATCCACATTCAGTTCCCACAGTTCTCTCTTTGGATGTAGATGGCTCTCTTCATCGCTGAACAATTGGAACTGGTCTGAATCATCTCGTTGTTAAGAGCCACGTTCATCAAAATTGATCATCATATGATCTTGTTGTTGCCATGTACAATGATCTCTTGGTTCTGCTCACTTCACTCAGCATCAGTTCAGTTAAGTCTTTCCAGGCCTCTCTGAAATCATTCTGCTGATCATTTCTTACAGAACAATAATATTCCATAATATTCATATACCACAATTTATTCAGCCATTCTCCAATTGATGGGCATCCATTCAATTTCCAGTTTCTGGCCACTATAACAAGTGCTGCCCAAACATTTTTACACATGTGGGTCCCTTTCCTTTCTTTAAGATCTCTTTGGGATATAAGCCTAGTAATAACACTGCTGGTTCAAAGGATATGCACAGTTTATAATAGCCCTTTGGGCATAGTAAGGACTAGAATCTTGTCTTCTTTAAGAAGGAAAGCAAATAATGCTTAGATGAGGTAATAAACACTTGCCTCATTATAGTGTAATAAATGCATCATCTCAATAAAAAGTGCCTGACATGAGATCTTTATCTTTTTTGAATATGAAAAAAAGAGTTAAAGACTTCTCGAGGAATTTTGGGATTGTGTCTCCCAGGCTTTTAAAAGGTCAGGAGTGGGGGCAAAACTATAGCTGAAGTTGTCTGGGGATACACCATCATGTGGACCCTGGTTCTCAAAACCTCTGCACAAGTTTTGGGCACTTTAAATTCAGGCCCAGGGATGGGTTAGGCAAGTCTGGATATGGTCAAAACAGTTTTCATAGTCTGCCTTCCAGTTTATACAGGGGTTATTTTGTTAGTTGGTCTTTAAACTATTGGCACATAGAATAGACAATTTTGTGTGCTGTCTTAGGAAGAAAGATCATAGATATATAGCAGGGATTTTGGAACCTTTTTTGAGGTCACAAACCTCACATTCTGGTAAATCATATGGCCTTTCTTTAAAAAATAATGGTTTTCTCCTTTCACTACTTTGTTTTTTCCCGCAACTTCTTTATTTTTTAGTATTTTATTTTTTAATTACATGTAAAAAATTAATATTCATTTTTTAAAATCTTGACATTCAAATTCTCTCTTTCCCTACCTTATCTTCTTCTTCCTTGAATAAGGCAAGTAATTTGACATAATCTTAAATGCACAGTCATGTGAAAATATTTCCCTATTAACTTTGTTGTGAAAGAAAACATAGACCAAAAAATCCCCAAGAAAAATAAAGTATAAAAAGTATGCTTTGGGACCCACATGTACAAAAATGTTTGTGACAGCCCTTTTTGTAGTGTCAAAGAATTGGGAACTTGAGTGAATGCCCATCAGAATGGTTAAATAAGTTATGGTAAATAAATGCTATGGGTATTATTATTCTATTAAAAATGATCAGCAAGATGATTTCAGAGACCTAGAGAGACTTATATGAAGTGATGCTGAGTGAAATGAGGAGAACCAGGTGATCATTGTGTGATGCTGAGTGAAATGAGGAGAACCAGGTGATCATTGTACACGGAAACAACAAAATTATACGATCAATTTTTTTCAACAATGAGATGAGTTCCAATGATCCAATGTTTGCTTACATTTTGTTTTTCTCATTTTTTTCTTTTTTGACTTGATTTTTTTCTTGTGCAGCAAGATAATTGTATAAATATATATGTATATATATATATACATTATATATATTGGATTTAACATATATATTTTACCATGTTTAACATATATTAGATTACTTACCATCTAGGGGAGGGGGGGTAAGGGAGAAGAGGGAGGAAATTTGGAACATAAAGTTCTGCAAGGATCAATGTTAAAATTCAATTATTCATGCATATGTTTTGAAAGTAAAAAGCTTTAATAAAATAAAATAAAATAAATTATGCTTTGATCTGCATTAAAACTCCATCACTTATCTATCTGGATGTGTCTAGCATTTTTTTTATAGTAAGTCTTTTGGATTTTCTTGCATCAATGTATTCCTGAACATAGCTAAACCATTCACACTTAACCATTATACAATATTGCTTTTATTGTGTAAAATATTCTTTTGGTTCTGCTCATTTCACTTTGTAATCAGTTCATGTGAGTCTTTCTAGGCTTTTTTGAAAGCAATAATGCTTGTAATTTCTTATACTATAATAGTATTTCATTACAGTCATATAATATAACTTATTCAGCCATTCCCCAATTGATGGCCATCACTCTGTTTTCAATTCTTTGTCACCACAAAAGAAACTGCTATACATATTTTTGTACACAATGGACCTTTAAAAAAAAAAAAAACTTTGGAATACAGACCCAGTAGTGAATTTTTTGAATGACAACAGGATAACTTGGATTTCTTAATGTGGAAACTGCCTGTTTATATCCTTTGATGACTTATCAAGTGGGTAATGCCGTGTATTCTTACAAATTTGACTTAATTTTCTTTGTGTTTAAGCAATGAGGCCTTTGTCAGAAAAACATGGCTGTAAACTTTTCCTCTTCATTCATTTTTTCTATTTACCTTTTTCTCCCTTTACCCTATCTCTGTCCTCAAAAGTATTTTGCTTTTGACCACTGCCTCCCCCATTCATCCTCCCTTTTATCAACCCTACCCACTTATATTAGCCCCTTCCCCTCCTCCTACTTCCTCGTAGGGTAAAATTTCTGTATATCATTCCCTCTTTGAGCCAATTCTGATGTTATTTTTGTTTTGCTCAAAAGGGGCCAAAATGACATCATGATGTCAGGGTGTAATGTGTACAGTGTGTTTGGCTGTGGATGAGCAGACAATATGAGCTTGGAAGGCTCTACCACAGGGTGGGTACAAATAGTCATTTTGGGAGAGAAAGGATTCTAAATCTGCACATCTTACATTTCTTTTGGGTATTTGAGGTATTTCAATTTTGTTTTGGTCATAGAATATAGCTCCTTCTTTGATGTGGGCATGCCATGCTGGACAATCCAGTGCCCTTGAATGTCCTCGTATTTCTTCTTTTGTCCCCTATGTGAGTTCTCTGTAAAACTCTATTTAGATAAATGTATATTTGGTACTCAAATAATATATAAAAGCCATTGGAGTTGAGTTCTGTTCTCTTCAGTAGAGTTTGAATGGTTGGTAGTTCAACTTGAGACCTTGTCAAGTGATGTTCAGAATTTCCTAAGAATTCAAATGGAAGCAGTTCAATTTTCTAATAAGGTGTGCCAGTGCACTGTCTGGCTTTCATAGAGCATAAGACAATGAAGCCAGTACGATGAGCTTGATAGAGCTTGAGTTTGGGAGGGGCAGCCCAGTGAACCCATCCACAGCATTCAACATTTCTCCATTTGCTGCAACCAATGATGCTTTGTATGGATGGTGTGGTGATGGCTGGGGGAGAACCATGGTTTTTTGTGTCTGGTGTTAGGCTAAAAGCCAGAGAGAAGCTTAATAGAAACCTTAGCGTGTATTTCATCTGCAAAAAAGAAATGGAGCACCAACTCTTCCTCCTCCATTTTGGTCTTGGCTTTTTTGTAGCCTTTTCACATGAAATAATTTACTGTCAGTGTGTGACAGTTGATCTTGATGCCATTTTACAACATCATTGGAAATATCAAGCTAAAAAGCACGGGAGCAAACACCCAGTCCTGCTTTATTCCAAGTTCATCTTGGAATATATAAGCCCTCTCAATGTGTCTGTTGTGTGAGATAATTTTTTCCTTCTTTTCCCAGTGCCATCACTCTTTTTCACACCTTAATTTAAAAAATATCATAATAAATTTACACCCATGCCTTTTGTCTATATACTTCTTCTAATTGTCCTAATAATGGTAAAGTGCTTAGGAGTTACAAGTATCATCTTTCCATGTATAAATATAAATGTTTTAATCTTATTGAATTTCCTCATGATTTCTCTTACTTATTTACCTTTTTATGCTTTTCTCTTAATTCTTGTATTTGTGGCATATAAAATTTTAGGGGACAAAATTTTTGGTATTAAAAATCAATTTATAGGCTAGCCAATCAGTAAATTTTGATAGTCAATGATTTTTTTTCAATAATCAAAAACATTGAGATTCTCCCACCAGTATAAATTTAGCTCTGTCTCTTTGACAGCAAATTACAGGGAAACTCTCCTAGGAAGAGAAAACAAATCTGATTGGTGGATATCAAATGAAGAAGAGGCTAAAAGTTCTCAATTTATCTTGCAAAATGTGGATAGTGGAAGCCATTTCACTTTTTTTTTTCTAACTTTTCTGGCTAATTTTCTCTTTCATGAACCAGGCTACCCTAAACTCTAATGAAGGGAACAAGGACTGAAGCTTATCCTTTGGGTAGGAGAAGAAAGGGAAGGACGGAAGTAACTCTTAATTCAAGTTAAATCCTGTTTATAAACAGAACTCAGGTTTCCAATTATGTGGGGCTTGGCCCAACCCAATTCAGTTAATGAACAAATGAAAGAGATGGAATGAGATGGCATTCCTTAGCTAGAAAAGAATATTATAAATAATAACAAATTATAAAGCATTAAAATTAATTTTCCTCATATTTGAAAATCAAAATTTCTATTTAGTTCTGGTCTTTTTGTCAGGAATGCTTAAAATTCCTCTATTATATTAAGTATTCTATTTTTTTTTTTTTTACTATGAAGGATTTTACATTCAGGTTTGTTTGTTTATGTGATACTTGAGTTTTAATTCTAGCATATTCCAAGTCCTTTCATCCTTTAATTTAGAAGCTGCGAAATCTTGTGTGAATCCTGACTTTGATTGCATTAAATTTTAATTATTTCTTTTTGGCTATTTGCAATATTTTCTCCTTGACCTGGGAATTCTGAAATTTGGCTATAATGTTTCTGGGAGTTTTCATTTTTGAATCTCTGATTCTAGGTTTTAGGAACATTTTCCCTTGACAAGTGCCTGAAATTAAAAAAAAAAATTATGGTTTTCAGGTAGTCCAAAAATTCTTAAATTAATTTGATCCGTTTTCCAAATAAGTCATCTTTCCAATGAGATATTTCACTTTTATCTTCTATACTTTTTAAGGAATTTTTCCTCTTTGGTGATTTTTTTTTTAACCATTTGACCTATTCTGTTTTATAAGGTGTTTTTTTTTTCTTATATTTTCTACACTACTGTTTTGAATCAATAATCCTCAAAATCTGTGTTAGCCTGTGCCTTCACTCTCACCTCAGTGAAACAAACCTTTCTTGCCAGGTTTCTAAGTTGTCTTGGGCTGGAAAATTTTGCTTCACACCCTGTCTTTGTGTTGCTTCTGCCACTCCAGAATTCATTTTGAGTCATTTTAAAGTTAATTTGGAGGAAAATTTGGAAGAGCTTAGGGAAGTTCCTTCCTTTACTCTGCCAATCTTGGCTCTACTCCTTTATGCATTTTAAAATGCATAAAATAAAACACAAAGGGACTACAAAGGAAAGCAATTATATTGAAAAAGTTATATATGAGCAACTGGGTCAATAGAGTGCCAGATCTGAAGTCAAGAAGATTCCTCTTCTCGAATTCAGATCTGGACTCAGATACTACCTGTGTGACCTTAGGCAAGTTCTTTAATAAGTCCCTTAATCCCATTTGTCTCAGTTTCCTCATCTGTAAAATGAGCTGGAGAAGGAAATGGTAAACCACTCCAGTGTCTTTGCCAAAAAGACCTCAAAAATGGGGTCTGTCCAGCCATTCTGGAGAGCAATTTGGAACTATGCTCAAAAAGATTCAGGCCAATTCCAATGGTCTTATGATGAAGAGATCCATCTATACCCAGAGAGAGGATTGTGGGGGACTGAGTATGTGTAGTATTTTCACTCTATTTGTTATTGTTTGCTTCCATTTAGTTTTCTTTCTTGTTTTTTTTCTTGTTTTTTTCATCTGATTTTTCTGTGCAGCATGATAATTGTGGAAATATGTACATGTTTAATATATGTTGGGTTACTTGCCATTTAGAGAAGAGATGGGGGAAGGGAGGGAAAATTTTAGAACACAAGGTTTTATAAGAGTGAATGTTGAAAATTATATTTTCATGTATATATTTTGAAAATAAAAAGCTTTAATTAAAAAAAATTCTGATATGATTGAAAATGAGTGAATAACAAACAATAAATAAATACACACATAACTATATTTACATGATGGACCCCCCCAAGTAAGAACTCTTAATTATAGCTTGAAGAAACCATCAGAGTAAATTTACTCCAAAACTCTCATTTCATAGATGAAAAACTGAGGACTTTGAGACTTGTACAAAGAGAGCCATAAGTGGCAAGAGGCAGAATTTGCACTCATATCCTTTAACTCATCTGTAGAATGTTACGAGTTAAACACAACAAAAGGTAGACTGAGGCTTGTTTTCTCCAAGCATTATAATAGTTTATACATGGTACAATCTACTAATAAAGCATATCTAATGACTGACTCAATTTAGTCAGAAGACAAAAAATTAAAGATACAACTCCTAGGCACACAATAAGGAAATCATACCATTGATTATAGAGTTGTCAACATCATGAGGGTGAAAGATCATGATTAGGGAAAGGGTTTACACATAGACCATAGACACACACACTCTCTCATGGGACTAAGACCCACCCCTCTGTGTTAAAGGAATGCTTTATGGATTGATGGAAGCCAGCTGCATTTCAAGGTTATTGAAAGTAGACCAGGGATAGTAGACTTACTGGTGTTCCTAGAAATGAGAATAAGACCACCTTTAATTGGGCAATGAAGAGCTAAGTTCCAGGTCAGCTGTTTCAAGGATAACAAATATTCACAGAATTCTTAAGAGATGAAATTATGAGGAGAGTAGCAAGAATAGCAAGCTTCTGTGATAAAATTAATTTGCAAGTGATTCTAGGATAACAGTTATCTTAGAATTAGAGTGTTTTACGAGAATATTATGGAACATTTCTAAACAAGCTCAGAGTTTTCTTTTAACTTAAAGTGATCAATAAGGAGAATAAACTTTGTCTTCTAAATGTGAGAGAAGACTGAACTTTTCAACTCATGAGCTTCTGTATTCTGACACAAAGAAAAGGCTTAGGGTTGTTAGATAGAATGTAGAATAAGATTGCAGGATAGAATCGATTATAGAGTAAAATCAATTATAAAATATGGGATCAATAATTATTTTTCACAACTTTTTCTACTGTACCATGATATGGTCTCTTCTATTTGGTAGGCATTGTAGCAGACCTATTGTACAAGTAGCTATTGTACCTCAAATAACTCTTCTTCTAGTATCTTTTTAATCACAATAACTGTCATTTTTTTAGTGTTTTGATAATTGACAAAATAGTTATTACTTCTAAGAATTTTTTCCACCATTATTCTTTGCAATATAGTGATAAAAATAGAAACATTAGGATTTGTAGTATCCTATTGTTTCCATTTTACAGATGAAAAAACTTGGACACGAGCAGGTGGCTTTTTGCTTTCAAAACCCAAGGGCTCTTTTTACCACCCCACAACCAGATGTCACCAAAGATGATATCACCTTCTTGGATATTATTTTTTCTTGGCTCTCAATCATCCCCTAGGGATCAATCATACGGCATCATTCTTACCAATTTCTCTGGATTTACCTTTTCCTTTCTATTTATGAAGAAGCTGTGACCCCAGCTTCTCATCCCTGGATGAGATAGTCCATGCAAGGAATTAAAAGTGCTTTATAAATGAGAATGAAAGCAGATCCTCTGCTTTGGGGGATCCATTCTAATGATCTCCTTTAAACAACTTTTTATCATATCACTTTCCTTATGAAGAACTTTCAATCCTTCCTACTTGCCTGCTACAAAAAAGTAACTCTGGAATACTATTTGTTCTTTCCATCAATTACTTTTTCTATCTCCTTCCCCTCTTCAACTTTCTATATTTTGATGATTATGGAGTCTCATTGATGGGGGCGTTATTTGTTCCAGCAGTCTAGATTATAATGCAGACTTGCCTGCTCATTCTGATCCATTCTCAAACACAGTGTCCTGTAGATCCACCATAAAGCAACCCCACTATTCTGGTTTATCCTGGCTTATCTTCTTGCCTGTGACTCATTCCCATCTCTAGGTCTTGACTCTTGTAACTCTTATCTACATTATTCCCACTCCCTCATTTTCAAAACAAACCCATTATTTGCTTTAAGCTTGACTCAAAATCTGTTTTCACCAGTGAACCTTTATAGACAACTAATAAAGCAGGATCACTCAAATGAGAGATTGTTTTTGAAAGGGCTAGGTGAAATTAAGTGCTGAGAGGAAGAATAGCTTCTTGGATTACAGTCAGATTGCAAAACTATATTGGTAGCTAGGTGGAATCAAGATAGCTGAATGAAAGAAAACATGAGAATCTAGATCTCTTTGCATATCTCCTTGACAAAAATTTAGAGTGCACCAGATTAAATTTTTATTGGAGAAGTCAAATACCCACAGTGTCATTTTTCTAGCCCATTTTCTAGCTGCTTAGGGAGCTGGACAGAGATTTTTGAGGACCTTGGGAAGGAAGGCTGGCCAGAAACTTCTAGTGGCTACATTCCCTCCCAAGAGCTGTTGCATAGACCAGCCTTAACATAAAACCCATAGTCAAGAAGTAGGCTAAAAGAATGACTAAACAACAAAAAAGAATTTAATCATAAAGACCTTATTATGGTAACAGAAGTTCAAGATATAGACAAATAAGAGAATGACTTAAAAATATTTATAAAGAAAACTTCGAAGAAAAATTCAGCTGGGACACAAATCTAACCAGAATTTCTAGAAGAGCCTAAATTAGCAAGAGTTTAAAGGAGCTAAAAAATATTTTTAGAGATCAAATAAGAACAGTAGAGAAAGGGGGAAAGGGAAAAAGTCATGGAAGAGAGATATGAAAAGAGAATAGCTTTGAAAAAAAGGTTACAAAATCTTACTGAAGAAAACTCCTTGAATATTAGGATTATCCAAAATGAAGTTAATAATTCCATGAGAACTCAAGAAATAGTGAAACACAGCAAAATATTGAAAAATTGTAGAAAATATGAAATATTTCCTAGGGAAAAAACTGACTTGAAAAACATATCAAAGAGAGATCATTTAAGACTCATTGGACTAACTAAAAAAAAAAAAAAAAGAACCTCGATTCTATTTCAAGAGATCAATAAAAGAAAAGTGATCAGATTTCTTAGAAACAGAGGATAAAGTAGAATTGGAATGAATGCACAGAATACTTCCTAAAAATAAATCTCAAAATGAAAATTCCCAGGAATGTTAATAGCACAAGCTTTCAGGTGAAGGAAAAAGTACTGCAAACAGCTGGAAAGAAAGAGTTCAAATATTGAAAAAGCACAATCAGGATCATAAAAAATTTAGCGTCCACAATAATAAAGAAGCAGACAGCTTGGAATATGATATATTCTAGAAGGCTGTGGATCTAGACTTACAACCAAGAATGATTTGTTTAGCAAGCTGTATATTCCTATGGAGAAAAAATGACTTTTTAATGTGAAATATAGGGCTTTCAAATATTCCTGATGAGAAGAACTGAGTAGAAAATTTAACAAAATATAGGACTTCAGAAAAACATAAAAGGCAAACATGCACAAGAAATCATTAGGTACAAAACAAGGTTGAACTGTTTTTTACATTTTTAGATGGGGATATATGCTACATATTGTTCTCAGGACTTAAATATCATCTGGAGTCACAGAGGGAGTCTAATTAGAAGGCCTTGGTATGATTCTATTGTATTTGGATGATGTCAAAAGAAGAATAGAATGGAGAGAGAAGTAGAGAAAAATAGAAGGTGGGGAGGAAAAATGGGGAAAATTATATCACATAAATATGACATTTATGTGTGATATAAACAAAAAAGAATTTGTACAATGGGAGGAGATCCTAGGAGGACTGAATGATACTTGAACCTTACTCTCATCTGAATTGATTCAAAGGAATATCTTGCCCAATAGGCAAAAAGGAAGAAAAGAGCTCATCTGAACTGAAGAAGTGAAGGATACACATATGCATAGACACAGTTAGTTATAGAACTACATCTTACCTAACAGGCAAATAGAAAAAAAAAAAAGGAGGTTATGGGAGGGAAGGTAAATTAAGGGAGACATTAATAAAAAAAAAAACAGGCATTAATGAAAAAACAGATTCTTAAAGGGAGAAAAGAGGGTTGAGTGTAAGAGAAAAGGATACGGTGAAACACACAGCAATCATAACTGTGATTGTGAATGGGATGAATATCTCATCCATAAAATGAAAGAGAATAATAGAAAGCAAGTAATCAGAATCCAACAATGTGCCATTTACACTTAAATAGTTAAAACAAAAGGCTGGAACAGAATTTATTATACTGTGGTTGAAATTAAAAAGGCAGAGGCAAATGATCTTAGACAAATAAAAAAATAGAATTGATCAAAATATATAGAAAAGGAAACTTAATTTTGCTAAAAAATTCCATAATCAATGGAATACTAAATATATATGCACCAAATAGGATAGCATCTAAATTCTTAAAGGAAAAATTTAAGCAAGTTATAGGAAAACTATAGCAGTATGGAAAGTCAATATAACATTTTCAGACCTAGATAAATTAAAAAATAAAAAATAAATAAGGAACTTCCATAGAATTTTAGAAAAGCTTGGCTTTGTTTCACTTGACAGTAATTTGACATCTGAGATGGAAAATTTCACTATTTTGGGTCACTATGGAAACAAGCCAAACGAATCAAATGCCTCAATTTGTTTGTTAGATATACTAGACCTTGATGCTAAGGATGGGAAAGAACATATCTATTTTTCAGCAATACATTACACAGTCACAAAAATTGATAATGTATTAGGGCCCCAAACATCACAAACACAGAAAAGTGGAAATCTTAAATCTTCTACTGACCAAAATGCAATTACAAATATATTCAGTAAAGATTACTTTAAAGGAAAGATTTAAATATAATTAGAAACCTTTAAAAATGGGCAGGTTAATAGAACAAATTATAGAAACAATTTCATTAAAGGTGATGTTGACAACGAGACAAAATTTGTGTTATGCTGGCAAAACAATATTCATATTTGGCCTGCTTGTGTTGCAGAAGGCAAGACGAGGAACAAAGGGGTAGAGGTGTTATCATAAAGTAGATCTGGGTCTGATAATGGAAATAGTTCTTAATAGTTGCCTATCCAAAAGTGATTTGGGTTGCCTTGGGAGGGAGGAGAGTTTTAAATAGAAAGGCAAAATGATGACTTGGCCCAGGACACCAGATAAAAAGTGGGGTAGGGGCACGCAAATACCTCCCTTAACTATGAACTGAACTATAGATGGCCTGTGTGGTCCCTTTCAACTTTGTGATTCTATAATTCTGTAGTTGTCTATCCAGGCAAAAGAACTTAGAAAGTCAAACAATTGGCCAAATTCTTATAAAGGAATTTCTTTCAATGAGCATAGATAATTTGGATGATCCAAGTCTAAATGCCATTTTTTCCCTTAATAACAGGATTTAATGGTTTGTATTATCCAAAGAATTGACTTAATTCATGCATAGGAGGTTCATGGCCTCTAAGATTCTTTCCAATTATGATTCTCTAATTCATTACCTATATTTGCATAGCTCCCAAACAACCAAAGGAAAAATTTTCTACTGTTTTCTCTTAACTGTACTGAGGCTATTACTATTAAATAGTTAAAGGGCCACATTAGCATTAGAAAAGATTCCTTTAGCAAAATTGTTCTTATGCCAAAACTTTTTCCTTGTTGAATTAATACTTTCAAAAAGTATCCAAACAGAGACTAACCCCCCAGATTCATCATATCTAAAAATGCTGTTATGCTTTCAGCGGGAGATACTAATTGGAATTCCTATGAAACGACAATGAGGCACGAATACACCCCTAAACGAGGAGAAATTCCTGATGTAGTTCGGTGAGTTATATTTTGATGTAAATACTTCTGATTGGTTCATTTTCTTATGTAGCATCAACATTTTTATATAATTATCAATAAAAAAATTACTGAATATCTACTGTGTTCCCAGAAGTATTTTAGATGCCATTAGCCCAGAAAATGGAAGAGTTATCCATATATCTCCTATCCTCCAGGATTTGTATAATTTGGGAGATGGAAGTGACAGGCAATAGTGGCCATTCGGCCACAATATAGCTTCAGATATCCTAAAAAAATTTTGTATTTGGAATCAGAGCACTTGGATATTTGTTTGGCTTTAGACTGGTTAATTTTCCTCTCTGGAAGTGTTTTGTCATCTTGAAAATGAAGAGGGTTGGCCTTAGGCAATCACTAAGGATTTGTCCTGCTAAAAAATTAGAATCCTATGATCCTAGAAACCATGTAATGTAATATAAATGCAAAACATGGGAGAAAATGCATATGATTCATTAGAGCTATTCTAAAGGGGTTGCCAGGAGAATTAAGAACAAAACAAAACAAAACAAAACAAAACAAAAAAATTACCCAAGTATTTAATCTAAATATAATTCATAAGAAGACATCAAGAAAGGTTAAATGGATCTTCTTAAAGGTCCTGTAAAAGATTGCTCCAGTCTGTGATTTGACCATATATAGGATAATTCGTATGTTTACATAGTTGTCTATAATCTCAAAGTGATTTCTCATACATTTTCTCATTTGTACTAGGAACAGTTGTGTGAGGTAAGTTATTCCAAATATTGTTTCCATTTTCCACAGTTCCTCAGCTGTTTATTTTGTTCAGTTTTTTAAATGTATATATGATAATAAGTTGATTAGAATAGGGTCCTTCCTGCCCCCCAATTTTTTCCTCCAAGTCTGACATACTTTTGCAAAGAGCAATGTCATAGGATTCTTTATCCTGAAGGAACTCTACAGAGTTAACTATATTTGACCTTTTCTACTTGGTCGAGCCTACCTTTAACAGTTAGAAGTTTCTAAAGAGTATTCCTGCCAGAAATATTTCTGGTAGAAGCATTTGGCATGCTTTGTGGTAACATATGGTCTCAGATTCCTTTTTATAATTTCTAATGTGTTTTTTACAGTCATAATGATTTCAAGGGGTTAGGATATTCATACAAGCTCAATGATCCTATCCACGTTAAAACATTATACAGTGAACAGTTTGATTGGAAACCATCCTCCAAAGACGACATGATAAGAACTGCAACTTCTTCTGGAACTAGAACCAATAAACCCCATCCTAGCAAGGTAAGAGTGATGTACATACATATAAAAAGTAAAATTTCATTGCCCAATAATGACAAATATGAAAATATACAAATACTTATGTCTCAAAGAAACTTCAAATGCCATTGTGAAGAATTAAAGCTTCAAGGAGCATCTCAGTGGACCAAATGCAAATGCAAATCACCAAAATTCTAGCGATAACGAGTATTAATATGTTTGAGATGTGGATTTACTTGGATGTGGGTATAGTCTTCTTCTCTTTCTTCTTAAGTACCTTGTAATTTTATGCTTTTTTACCTTATAATTTTGTGTATTAGATAATGCTTATCCTACTTCCACATTCTTTATACTATCTCCTCTAATGTCTAGCAATGGTTAACATGTAGTAGGCGCTCCATAAATAGTTAAGGAATAAATTTGAAATGAGAAAGATTTATAGGATTTTGCATATTTTGTATTGGTCTTCTTAGTTTAGGCAGACTGAGAGGGAGGAGTGGTATATATAGGCTGGGTGCATGAGTCCAGGCCAGGAAAATGGAAAAGGGGGAACAGAAGGTTGCTGGATTGTAACTTCACAATTTCAGGTATTTGGAAGTCAAAGACTATGGAGATGATTTCTAGGATGAAGAAAGGCCAAATGAAGCATTTAACTTTCCTGAAAATTAAGTCTTGTGGAAAGTATCCTGGTCTTAATTTAGGACTCCCCTGGAATTTTATATATAACTTTTAAAGTGCTTTCAGAAGTGTTTTGAAGTTATTTTTAATGTCACAAAGTTCAAAATAATAACCTGATCAGACCTGAACTTTAGGAATAGTACCTGGAGAAAGCCAGATTTTCCTTATCCTTAGAAAATGAGGAGGGAAGTGGCCCTAAGATAAAGAATCTGTTAACAATAATTAGGATTCCAGAAGTCTTAATGTAGTGGTGTAATAGCAATGAATGACAGAGGATGAGTGAACTGAGGTAGGAACAAGATGTGGGTAAAGAAGAAACTATGTGGAATATGGAAAAGAAAAATGAGACAGGAAGAACAATTAGGAAACTTTAAATAGTCAAGGAAGGAGGTATGGGTTAAGGGTCTGACAGGATGGATTGTTGTAAGAGCAGAGATATATGTGTAAGATGTTTCAGGAGTAACCTGATTGATGAGATGAGGGAACGTGAGGAACTGTGGAAAAACCTGATTTAGTGAAAGGATGTTGGTTTCCTAGACAAAAATTGGAAAATTCAAGGAAAGAGAAAAGGAGGATTAAAAAAAAAAAAAAGATGAGTTCTACTTTGGTTTCAGAGGTTTGATATGCTCATGGGACTATCTTTGGGTTGAAATGTCCAATGGGTGATTAGTGATGTGAGACTAGAGTTTAAAAGAGATTAGAAGGGATATGTAGATTTCAGAATCATCTGCATAAATGTGATAACAGAATCCATGGGAACTAAAGAAGTACTCAAGAATGTAGGAAGAGAAAAGAAAGCCTTTGAACAGAGCCTGGGGGGGGGGGGACAGGGGTAGTCAGGGCAAGGTATGTCATAGGATCATGGGGTCTAAAGCTGGATAAGATCTCATCCAACATCCTGCTTTTATAGATGAGGGAACTAGGGTCCACAGGAAGTTAAATGACTTGTGTAGTGTCACACAGTAAGTACCAGAAAATGGGTTTGAATGTTTGCTGGCATTGAGCATTGACCAGAGCTCTTTTCATTGGGGTGGGAATGATTCATCAAAGGGAACTGAGAAAGACTTTCTAGGTTGGAAAAATCAAGAGGGAGCAGTGCCATGAAAACAAAGGGAGGAAAGAGTATCCAGGAAGGTAGAATATCAGTAATGACAGAGAGGTTAAAAAGGGATAACTGAGAAAAGAATACAGAAATTTAATTAGTAAAGACTCTACCAGATTTGAAAACATGTATGTATATACAAATATATATAGGTATGTATATATATATATATATATATATATAGGTATGTATATATATATACACATCTATATCTATCTATCTATATATATATATATACACACACATCTATATCTATATAGATATATATATATATAGTGTATGTATATATAAGTATATTTATACATGTATAGGTAGATATGTGTATGTACACATGTATATGTATATATATAGTTATCTGTATGTGTATGTGTGCATATGTATATGTAGAATGGGGTATATATTTATATTATGTATAGGTATATATTTATATCTATATATTTATGTGTCTATGTATGTGTGTATATATATGTGTGTGTATGTGTGTATAATTTTTCCCTGACCCCCTTTCTTTCTCTCTGGAGATGTTTTAGGTCAGCATAATAACTATCTGTGTGGCCATTTCTTCTTAGTGCCATTTCCTGCATCATCCATATTGCCATGAAAAAAAAGCACCAGTCTTGGAATTAGTAAAGCCAGACTTAAATCCAGTCTCTTGGTGCTGATTGTTTGACCTGGTGGAAGTCACTTGACTTCCAGTAAACCTCAGTTTCCTCCGTCTGTAAAAGGAGGAAGGGTCTTGGATGAGTGTTATGGGCCAGAACTTGAAACAAGGTGCTAAGTCAGTGGAATTGATAGAGACAATGATTGTTTAGCATGGTACTTAACAGTTCTCTAGTTCAGTACATGGACTTAGTACTTCTACAATTCTACAAGATTCACATCTTTAAGAGAGCAAATATAAGCTAGGAGCCTCAGCCAGGATTCAGTCCGGGAGATTCAGAAGCCAGAGAAGTCAGGCCTCTCAGAACCAAGGAGAGGGATAGGCCTCCAGAAAAACCTAGCTGATCCCAAGTGAAGGAGACAAGACTTTGAAGGAGACAATAAAGGATTTGGACTTTAACTCCTGACTGCATTGGGGGGGTTACTGAACTGAAAGGAAGGCTGCTCCCAGAAGCCCCCTCCAAGAAACCTGCTCCCAAAGAACATTAAATTTTAGAGAAGAATATTACAGATGAGTTGGACTCTGAGGTCTTTTTTAGCTTTAGACCTGTGATCAAATGATGTCTTGATTGGTGAACATTATGTGTGTGAGGCTCATTTGTGATCAAGGGAACTACAAAGTAGTAAAAGCCTCCTAATTGAGTTGAAATAAAATTACCTGGAGATTGAGCTAAATTACAGCCACAAGAAGGGATTTCCTCTGTTGCAGAGAGGGGAGGAGGCTATCTAAGGACTGAAACAGCTGTGGACTGAGGTTTCAGTGATAATTACAGCCTGCTTTCATATATGTGTTTTGTATACTTTTACAAACTGCTGTACTCACAAAAATCCCTGTGTTGGGAGGGTAGCGGTGAGTTAGACTAGATAACTGAACTAGGTTACAAAATAGTCAAATTTGTTAGTGTTAGCATTTAAATTCTGGAAATAGGTTATAAATCAGGGGTGAATAATTATTTTGCTAATTGTCTTAGAGCCTTAAGAAAGTCATGAAGAAAATAGTAAAAATGCAGATTAAACATAAAAGTGTATTGGTTGTACATTTTTTTTTAATTTTTCAAGAGCTCATTGCAAACATTTACCAGCACACCCCTGCCTGTAAGTGATAGTGATTTTATCGATGAGAAAGCAGAATCAAAATGATCCTTACTGGCCCACAGTGGCTAGTTGGAGGGTGATTCAAATCTGAGTCTTCTGGCTCCTATTCCATACTTGTTTTATTTTACCAGTGCCAAGAAGTCAAGGCCAGAAAACACTATATAAAAGATTCCTGTGTACAGAAGATGACCTTTTAGCTGTGGTGGCACGTGCATAGCTCAGGAATGCTGCGCAGATGTGTCTGGAGCAGCTTACTTGTACTGATGATACCCATTTCTGAGGGGAATTCTAGGGGAACTTTCCAATCTACTAGTCCAAATGGGGCTATCAAAAACCTCAACAAAATAGCCCCTACATATAAGATTCCTGGATGATAATGATGTGAAAAATAATAGAAAAATAAAAAATATTAATTTATAAGAAATGGATAGATAATAAATTGAATACTTGTGGAATTTTGGATTTTTTGTTTGGTCCTAGAAAATAAAATATTTCTATTATTTTTTAATTATTTTAATTAAGATTAATACTATGTTAATATTGAAGTGGAAGATATCTTCTAAAGACCCATAATATTGGAAATCCTTATTCCTTCTCTCATTTAGAAATCATCTTTTAATCATAGATTTTTAGCTGGAAGGAATTTTGAAGGAGAGCTAGTCTAAACAACCTATTTTACATAAAAGGAAACTGAGGGCTCTGGCCAAGTGGGTCATGGTCATATAGGAAGCGAGTGTCAGAAATGGGATTTTATAACTCACCATCCATTGCTTATAAATCCACAGTGCCAAAGAGTCACTGAGAATCCAAAACTCACAGGATATTTTGCAAGTTTATCAGAGTTGATCCACATAGCTTATGAAAGCTGGGCAGAAATCTATGGAGCACCTCTGTTGCTCTGGCATGGGAGGCCAAACTATTAAAATGACTTAGAATTTCTCCTCAGTATTAAAATCTTGAGGATAAAGTCCAATGTGAATACTCCTTTTTTTTTTTGAGATATTAATAGCTTTTTATTTTTCAAAATACATGCAAAGATACTTTTTAACATTCACCCTTGCAAAACCTTGTGTTCCAATTTTTCTTCTTCCCTTCTCTCCTCTAGATAGCAAGTAATCCAATATAAGTTAAACATGAGCAATTCTTCTAAACATATTTCCACATTTATCATACTGCACAAGAGAAATCTGATCAAAAGAGAAAAAAATGAGAAATAAAACAAACAAGAAAACAACCACAAAAAGGTGAAAATATTATGGTGTGATTCACATTCAGTCCCTATAGTCTTCTCTCTGGATGCAGGTGGCTCTCTCCATCACAAATCATTTGGGAGTCAGGAGGACCTGACTTCAAATTTGTTCTCAGATCGTCGCTCTGTCACTTAACCCTTTTTGCCGCAATTTCCTCAATTATAAAATGAGCTGGAGAAGTATATAGCAAAACACTCCAGTATTTATGCAGAAAAAAACCATAAATGGGGGTCACAAAGAATTGGACATGACTGAAACAACTCAATAAAAACAAAATACACATACACACAAACACACCTTTGGTATACCAACTGCATTTTTATATTAGAAAGGATGACTATTTCTAACAATTTTGTTTGTATTGATAGGAATTTATGACCTGGAAACTTTCTCAAGAAGGGACAAAAACAGTTGCAGAAAGTACTGCTCCATGTCAAGAGTTGAAAGTAGTAAAAAAGGCAGAGAGCTCTCTTCCAGATCAAGAGGTGGAAACAGTAAGAAGTATAGAAAGTTCTCCATGGAGAATTCCTGCTACACTCAAAGAAATCCGTAAAGCAATAGCTGATCAGTATACTTCTCGTTTCCGAGAAGACTACTTGGATAATTCAAAATGTAAGCATCCTTTTTTCTTGTTTCCTGCATGGGAAATAGTGTTGGGTTCTCATCTTCTCTTGATTGCTCCATTTCTCTTCAGAAATGTAGGAAAATTGACCAGCAGTTAGCCCCAGTTTTCATCTAGGACTAAGTACTCTGGGATGGGAACAGTGCACCAAGATTTCAACTTTTAAGGCAAACAGTATAGAGCAGTGGTTTGACAATATCTTTTTCCTATTAAAAATTGAGGATCCAAAGCGTTTTTGTTTTTCTGGATTATATTTATAGACATTTACCATATTGGAAATAAAAACTATTTTTGAATTTGTAGACTCTTTAACAGGGTTTCAGAGGTCCCAGGATTCTCTAGACCATACTTTGAGAAACCACTGGTATAAAGCCTACACAGGCTGGGCCTTTAGAAAAGCATGTGGGGAAACCCCCCATTCCCCCATCTTTGGTATAAGAGAGACTGCCAAATGACTAGTCTTTTTATCAGTATCATGTGGTATTATGAGGCCTCAATAAAATCATTGTTACCCAGAAAAAAAATGTTCATCCTATAAAATTCTTAACTAAACAAGGAATAAGAATATCATAAAAGATATAAAGGATATCATAAAAGATGAAATAAATCATATTAAAAACATATTTGGTACAAATAAAATAGAAGGGAAATAAAATTTATCAAGAATATAAAGGCAAATGTGTTTTATACACACACACACACACACACACACATATGTATCTTACACAATATTTAGATATGTATCCCTCTATTGGGCATATGCCCCAAGGAAGTCAAAGAAAGACAACACTCTAATGTATAGCAAAATATTCTTAGGCATGGTTCTTTGTAGAAACAACATGAAATAAAGGGAAGTTCACAAATTGATAAATAATTGGAAAAAACACATTATAGAAATATAATGTGGGATGAGAAACAAATAGGAGGAATTCAGAGAATCATGAGAAAATTTTATGAATTTATAGAGAACAAAATAAACAGAATCAAGAGACATAATATAAACAGTTACTACCCACAATGTAAATATAAGCTTTGCTGAAAGGAAATTGATTTCTAAATAAATCGTAGAGAGGAGTTAAAACATTGTCTCTTTCATGCTGGATAGATAGGAGGACTACTTGGTCAAACAATATATTTGTGTAATGTATATATATTTATGCACACATACACAGATGTGTATGTTATATATAGAATTATATATGATTTATTATAATTATTTTGGTATATGGATACATATATAAGATGTTTCTGCTAAATTGCTTTATTTTTATCACATGAGAGTTTGATCTAAAGGGAATACTGAAAATGAACTGTGACGTACAGACAAAAGACACAAATAAAATATATTTTTAAAAAACAGATGAGCTATCCCAAGTTTACAGTACTTTTTCAGTCCATATACACTCAAAACAGCCATAGCTTATGAACCCCTACTGATGTTTACTTTTAGTAATCAATCACAGAAAGTGATTAGTTCAAAGCAAAGGTATTTAACAAAATGGAATAATAAGCAGCAATAGAACATTTTCCCCACATATTGCCACAAATTCAGTAGAAAGAGTGAATATGTATAGGGATTGTGCATAAGGACACATGTGGAAGAGAGCAGCTCATAGTTCTGATACTTCTACTGTCATCTGGTGGTATTGTTATATGGCTCAGCTTTCTGCTCGGAGAAGCATCTGAGCCTGGCAGGATTTTGACAACTTGCAAAGTCTGAGTCCAGTGGTTTAAGCTAACTGGGAAAACAAATCAGCTAGCAAGCTGATTTAACCTCTAATGACATGTAATCTGGCTTTCGAATTTATTTCCTCTTGCTCGTAGAATTCCAAGTTCCTTAAGACTCTATCTGATCTAATGATAGGAAGACACTTTTAATTCTAGTTAATTTCTAATTGTCAGTGCTTTCCCTTTAACCCTTTTTTGTGAGGCCCTGAGACTAAATTCCAAGCATTCATTAAGCACCTGCCCGTGTGCCAAGCCTCCTGCTTAAATGCTAGGAATAAAAGCAAAAGCTACAAATGGTTGTGTGGATTTAAGGAATTACAGTTCCCCTCTCAAATTTCTAGATCTCCTATGCAAAAGAAAGGGGAAGGGGAAGAGCAGCATAAAAAAAGGAAAAGTTGGCTATGAAGTCATCACCTTCAAATTTTATGTTCTAAAATATCCATATGTAAATATACCTACCAACAAACTTTCCTGGCTTTGATGTGACTATACAAAAAATTTTTTCCCTAATGAGAGGAAACTCTAGTTTTTGAGCAATAGCACACACTTGGCAGTATAGAACTGGCCATCCTGAAGACTGCAATTTAGAATCATATAGTAGAGCAAAAGAACTAACTGAAACTTAAGTCCATTACCTCAGCTTGATCAGTAGCATGGTCCTAACTAATCAGCCTCCCAGTTAGGTACTAAGGAGTACAGAGTCAAAAATGAAGCAGTCCTTTTTTATTGTCTAACAAATTTTTTGGAAAATTTTCATATTTTTTTCTGATTACATGTAGAATCAATCTCCTATGTTTCAAATAAAGGAGCAGATTGCTGCTGCTTCTTGTTTGGCCATTTTACTCATGTTTCAACTCTTTGTGGATCCATTTAGGGTTTTCTTGACAAAGATGAACTTGACTGGTTTGCTCATGTTACAGATGAGGAAACTGAGGCAAAGAGGGTTAAGTGACTTGCCCAGGATATCACATAGGATCAAATCTGAGGGCAGATTTGAACTCAGGAAAATGAGTCTTTCTGACTCCACGTTTGGCATTCTATGGCACACTGTGCCACTTAGCTGCTCCAGATTGATTCCTGGTCATACTGTATTTGTAAATCAGTATGTTTGCTTTATCTCTAGATATGAAGAATATATTTTGGCATAGAAAATAGTGAATGAAAGAGAAAATGCACTTAAAATGTTAATTCCATTAAGCTAATTAGACAAAATGTTATTTTCCATTCTTTTTAGTAAAGAAACCAACTATACAAGGGCCTCTTGATTGGAAAACGTTACTTCCTCGGCGTCTAGAAACTGAGTTTAGGCGTAATTTCCAAGTCCCAGTGAAGATACCTGAATTACGAGACTTGAATGTCAAATATGGATATAATGCAACAGTACCAATTCCTGCAGCTTGTGGAACTGGTAAGGATAGATTTGATATTTATAATAGTATTATAGGCTTATCTTCTTAGTTTAGTATTGTGGGCTTATCTTTCCAGTTCTGGAAGAACTTTCCCAATGAAAACCAATGACAGACATCATGATTAAAACTGCCTTTCATGGTAAGGTGGGATGGGGAATAGGAATCAAATGTGTCAGCTCTATTGTATAGCCATTATGCAGCTTGATATTGTGTACCTATTTTTGTATATCCTTACCAAGTATTTACAAGCTCTTACTCACTTTGGAGTCTTTATGGGAAGAGACAGGAAGCAGAAAACCAGAGGAAGACAGTGTTAAGTATCTCTTCTTCAAGTCAATAGGACCACTATGCAGAGTTTTAAAAAAGTATATTTCACTACTGAGACACCATGAGAAACCTTAATCTTGTGAAATTAGGCTTTAATTCTAAATTCAGCCACTTTCTGTTAGCGAGAATTAGGTTCAGAATAGAATTTCCTTTTTTTTTTTTTTTTTTTTTGTTCCTAAAGTACCTTTTGAAGGATAAAATCATCACTAAGATCATTCAAGAAATTATTAGTTGTGCTTTTTTTTTTGGTAAAGCAATTAATCAGAATTAATTTGCTGGATGAATGAGGTACCCTATCATGATTCGATTGACCCCATTCTAGTTTCTCAAACTCTTCATCTATTTCTTATTTCTGTCAATGGTCTATTGAATTATCTGGTTGAAGAGATTGTTTCTTTAATTTCTCTTCCCCAAATTCAATCTCTACTCTTCTTCATTAAAGAAAACCATTCCAAATGACTTATATAATTTCATTACTCTTCTTAGTCAAAGAAAGTTGTGGTTGTCTCGTCACCCATTTTTCTACAACTTTCTCTCCATGAAAGCCAGAAGCAGAACCAGACAAATCTTCAGTGTGACACCATTGCTTTGTTTGAAATGAATTTCCAGATCTGTAGACACTACCACATTCTAATAGAAGAACCAAAGAAAGCATCTTCCAAAAACCAAGCTACTTATAAAGAGTTCTTATATACCTTATTTCAAGATATTTTAAACCTCATGGTTTACAGATAAAGAAACTGAGATGCAGAAAAATAAAATGCTCTAGAGGTCATAAATATGCTAAAAAAAAGTGAAGCAGGGAATCAAATTCATATCTTCAGAACACAACTTGAATCAGTGAGCATTTATTAAGTGTCATCTTAAGGTCCTGATACTATGTTAGGTACTAAAGATACAGAGACAAAAATGAAGCAGTTCTTTTTTATTATCTAAGAAATTTTTTGGAAAATTTTCATATTTTTTCTGATTACATGTAAAAACATTGTCTCTACTCTTTTTTTAAAATTCTTATATAAATTGGATTTTAAATGAGGCAGAGCTGCATGAAGCTGTCAGCTTCAATACTCCTTTTTAAAGACACCACTGTCAAAATAGGCTAAATTCACAAGACAACAATAGTCAATGACTATAGTAATCCAGTGTTTGATAAACCCAAAGACTCCAGCTTCTGGGATAAGAACTCACTATTTGGCAAAAATTGATGAGAAAATTGGAAAAATAATATGGCAGAAATTAGGCACTGACCAAACATCTAACACCCTATACCAGGGACAAGTCAAAATAGGTTCATGATTTAGAAATAACGATACTATAAGCAAATTAGGAAAACAAGGGATAGTCTACTTCTCAGATCTGTGGAGAAGGTAGGAATTTATGGCCAAAGAAGAACTAGAGAACATTATGAAATGCAAAATGGATATTATTATATTAAAACATTTTTGTACAAACAAAATCAATGCAGCCAAGATGAGGAAGGAAGCGCACAATACTGGGGGAAAATTTACATACAGGGTGAAGACCTCATTTCTAAAATATATAGAGAATTGACTCAAATTTGTAAGAATTCAAGCCATTCTCCAATTGATAAATGATCAAAAGATATGAACAGGTAATTTTCAGATGAAGAAACTAAAGATTTAAAAATGCTCTAAATCACTATTGATTAGAAAAATGCAAATTAAGATAACTCTGAGGTACCATTACATACCTCTCAGATTGGCTAAAATGACAGGGAAAGATTATGATAAATGTTGGAGGAGAGATGGGAAAACTAGGACATTAATGCATTGTTGGTGGAGTTGCAAATTGATCCAACCATTCTGGAGATCAGTTTGGAACTATGCCCAAATAGCTATGAAACTGTGCAAACACAAAGGATCAAAGGATCTAGCAGTAGTTTCTATAAGCCTGGACTTATATCCCAAAGAGATTATAAAAGAGGGAAAGGGACCCACATGTGCAAAAATGTTTGTGGCATCCCTTTTTGTAGTGTCAAGAAACTGATGAGCAGCTGGAGAATGGCTGAATAAATTGTTACATGTATATTATGGATTATTATTGTTCTATAAAACCAATCTGAAGGATGATTTCAGAAAAGGCTGGAGAGACTTACATGAACTGATGCTAAGTGAAGTAAGTTAAAACCAAGAGAACATTATACATAGCAACAAGATTGTGATGATCAACTGTGATGGATTTGGCTCTTTTCAACAATGAAGGGGATTCAGGCCAGTTCAAGAGACTTGTGATGGAGAGAGCTATTTGCACCCAGAGAGAGGACTATGGGTATTGACTATGGTCACAACATAGCATCTTCATCTTTTTTATTGTTGTTTGCTTATTTTTTTCATTTTTTTTCTTTTTGGTATGATTTTTCTTGTGTAGAAAGCTAAATGTCGAAATATGTTTAGAAGAATCGCACATATTTAACATATATACTAGATTATTTGCTATCTAGGGGATGGGGGCAGGAGGAAGAGAGGGAGAAGAATTTGGAACACAAGATTTTGCAAGAATGAATATTGAAAACTCTCTTTGCATGTATTTTAAAAATAAAAAGCAATTATTAAAAACAAAACAGACAAAAAAAGCCACCATTGTCCAGTGACAGGACAGAGTCAAGATGACTGGTGATGGCTCGAGATGCAGGGGATGATCTTGTTGACTTTGATGTCTAACCAAGCTCCAAGCGCTCCACAATACCTGCTTCACCTGTCTTCACAACCATTGGAACAGATTGTTCTTATCTGCCCAGTTCGGCAGGGGAAGTCTTTACACCCTGGGGTAGACATCCTCTTAATTCACAGTAGTGTTTGAGACCTTTTGGAAACAGTTTACTCCAGGGTATGGCTGCTGTGCATACTACAGCTTCTTGGAGCCTCAGGAGAGAGTTAGGTGGGTCAGGTGGACACTGGCAACGGAAAGCTGCTTGTAAAGAGCTCAGCAACCTTCACTCCAGTGGGCAAACATATCCTCAAGCTTCCAATCTACTATCATTTACTTTCCTGATTGCACTCCTGTGAGTGGAAATTCAAACTTGTATTTCTCTTACATCTTTTCCCATCATTCCTCCTCCAAAAAGAAAACGAATAATCTTGTGGCCCCACGCCCTCCCAATTTTCCTGGCTTGGTTATTTAAAGAGGTTTCCTTTAAAATGTTAACTTAGTTCCTCACATGATTGAAGATGCAGATTCAGCTCATCATGAGGAACTATGACTTTCAGTATAATGTTAACAGATAATGGTGATTCTTTGCTTACCCAACAAGCTTTCTTCTCTTTGACTTTTTTTCTCCTTTGTCTTCACAGTTCCTTCCATTCTGCTTAAGCACATTTGGAACCAAGAACATTCAAAGAAACAGAGTACATATGAGAGGCATTATGGAAAAGAGTACTTAGATTTGGCAATGCTTTTGAATTCTCTCAATGAAGATGAAATCAAGAAATATCTTGAGAAAGTTCCAGAGGATGGTAAGTTGAAAGACAAACTAAGACACAATTTGGTCCCTTGGTAAAACACAACCCAATGAGTCTTTGTCAAATAGGAACTACTCACTTAATGGCCAATCTCCATCATTCTAGCTTGCTATGCCCTTCTATGCCCTTTGCTCTCAAAGTAGGACCATGACGTGAGAGAGGTGATTTTGGCCAGAAAGCCTGAGGATCTTCCTCTTCGAGATATATTTTTTTGATTCGAATAAAGAGGAGATTCTTTGCCTCAATTGTTACCTAGCCTTAATCACTGAACTGTGATCTCAATCAAACTGAAAACTGCTGAAAATCTTCTCTTAAAAAGGCCAAGGGCCTTCCATGGCATCACGATCATCTACAGTTGTTCTAAATCTGTATCTGGTCATTGGACCCAAGAGGCAGGTGAATTTCACAGCCCTCTGTCACTTAAATCTAATTCATGTGCATGTCATGGTCCCCTTTGAGAATGAAGGACAAATAATAACCACCACCACTATGTTATAAGGTCTATTCTCTGAACTGATATTTCCCTACTGAGAGAGAACCTAATCATAATGTTTCCATATTAGAATTTAGCTATATGATCATTTTCATTTTTTTGGCCTTCTTCTAATACCTTGAAGATGGCTGTATCAAATCAGGTATTTATTATGCACTTAGAACTATGTTAGGCACTGAGTATAAAGGGTAAAAAATAGACAAATCTAGAGCCAGAAAGACATCTTCCTGATTTTAAATCCAGTCTCTTGACATTTAGTACTTGTGTGACTTTGGGCAAGTCATTTAATTCTGTTTACCTCAATTCTCTTATCTGTAAAATGAGCTGGAGAAGAAAATGGCAAACAAATCCAGTATTTCTATCAAGGAAATCCCAAATGGGATCATGAAGAGTCAGACATGACAAATGATTGAACCACAATATTAAGATCCCTAAAATCCATAATCTTTCCTAAAACCACTCCCATTCCTCAAATAGGAAAAAAATCAGCTTTTATTCCTCTAGCTTTATCCTTTTATTCACATACCTCTAAGTCTCTTCTTTGGAGTTGTATCTCAGGAATTCCTTTCATTGGAACAAAAATGGGCGGCTATATGTACTCCCTGAAGGTTGAGATGCAGCTGAAAGTGAAGGGGGGAGGAAAGATGACAAGAAGTAGGGGGGATAAGATAAAGGGAGGAAGGAGAAATGAAAAGAACATAGCAGAATGACTTTGAATCATCACAAAAGAGTGGGATAAGGGCAAGAGATTCAGACTAATGGAGGAAGAGCTAAAAAAAGTCTCTTTGTTCTCCCTCCTCACTCCACTTTGTCTCCTTCCTCCTCTCCAAGCTTAGACTAAGGTTGCTAAGAAGCATATGTGTTGTCTTACTCAAAGTCAAGAAGAGTCTGGATCCAGTTTGTGTGGGCATTCAGATAGTTGATGGCTCTCCCTTCTGCCAGGATTTGACAGCTTCATAAGCAGATTGTAGACCTATTAGCTACATTGGACCCAGCTGATTTGCTTTAGACTCTTTATCTTGTTCATTTCCTTCAACTTTATTTTAGAGCTAGAAAGCTATTTCCTTAAAAGTATAAAAACTGTATCTCAAGTCCATTTGGGGGGTGGGGCATGTGAGGGGTGGGGAGCAGAAAATAGGGAGATATAGAGACATCGGCAAAAGGGTCAGAGAAATAGACTTCTATTATCAGTGTTTTAACCTCCTCCAAGAGAAGGCTTTGAGACTTAAGTGAACATCCAAGGATGGGAACATAGGAGGAAAGGCAGGAGCATCAAAGAAAGGCTATTATATCATGAGGTGAAAGAGGTTCAGTTGCTGTCCATTGATGTGGTCTGAGAGTTTCAGTTGTCTGTCTTCATCTCTTAATCAGTGAGAAGGGAAAGGGACTGGGAGCCTGTCTCCTCCAGCAAAGGAGAATGCTAACCTCTTACCCTGGAAACTTGAACTAGTACTTCCAAGACTGATTTCCCTCTAATATCATTACCCTCTTTCCTCCAGTACACACATATTAAATCCACAAGCTGCTCTCTCTTGGTAGGATCAATTCATATAATTTGACAGTAGAGAGCAGTCACTTTGGGGAGCAAATCCCCTAATAAAAGGGTTTTCAGGTGTTAAAGAATTGGAAATTTGAGGGGATGCCCATCAACTGGGGAATAGCTGAACAAATTGTGCTGTATAATTAGATGTAATACTGTTGTATTAAAAGAAATGATTAGCAGGATACTCTCAGAAAAACCTGGAAAGACTTCCATGAGCTGATGCAAAGTGAAATGTATTGTGTACTAATAAGAGCAAAAATTGCAAAACAATCAGCTGTGAATGCCTTAGTTATTCTCTGCATTACAATGATCTAAGGCAACTTTGAGGGACTTATGTGAAAAAAAAACTATCCATACCCAGAGAAAGAACTGATGGTATATGAATACAGAAGTATTTTTTTTACTTTATTTAATTTTTTTGTCTATGATTTCTTTTACAATATGATTTTATGGAAGTGCCTTGCATAACTACACACTTATACAGAATTGTTTGCCTTCTCAATAAAGGAGGGGTGGTAGTGGTGGTAGTGGGTGGGGAGGTTTGAAGGGAGAGAATCTGGAATTTTTTAAGTTTTAAAAACTAATGTTAAAAATTGTTTTTACATGTAATAGGGGGAAAATACTATTTTAAAGGGGTTTTGTAGAGAGGATGGAAGACTCTCATTCAGATACTTCTAATTGGTTCACATCTCTGATGTCTCAGGTAGTCAAGTACTTTTTATAACAGAGGTTTCTAGTCATAAAAGATTTCAGAAAAAGGAAGGAGAGAGGGAGTGGTATTTGGAGCAGGAACAAATTGTAAGAAAGGCTAGAGAACTTTTTAAAAATCTACCAATAAATTTGATAAAACATGCTAAATAACTGAATTTTACTATTCATAGTTAACCTTATAAGGCAGGTTAAATAAGCACAGTGGGTGTGAATGCTAGATTTGGAATTAGGAAGACCAGATTTCTCTTGCTGCTTTTATGTGAATCCTGATTTCTTGACTACCTAATTACACTCAACCTTAGTTTCCTATAAAATCATCATCATCATCATCATCATCATCATCATCATCATCATCATTATAATATAGTTAATAGCTCCTATTTCACAGTCACTTTAAAAAATAATAGCTTTTTATTTTTAAAATATATGCAAAGATAGTTTTCAACATTCATCCTTGCAAAACCTTGTGTTCCAAATTTTTATCCCTTCCTTTCTCCCACCCTCTTTCCTAGACAGCAAGTGATTCAGTATGTTAAATATATGCAATTCTTATATACACATTTCCATGTTTATCATGCTGCACAAGAAAAATCAGATCAAAAAGGAAAAAAGAAAAAAGGCAAATGAACAACAAAAAAGGTGAAAATATTGTGTTGTAATCTATATTCAGTCTCCATAGTCCTTTCTCTGGATGCAGATGGCTTTTTCCCTCACAAATCTATTGGAATTGGTCTGAATCACTTCATTGTTGAAAAGAGCCACGTTCATCACAGTTGACTCACAATCTTGTTCTCTTGGTTCTACTTATTTCATTAGTATTTGTTCATGTAAGTCACTTCAGGCCTTTCTGAAATCACCCTGCTTGATCATTTTGATCATTTCTTATAGAATAATAATATTCCATGACTTATTCAGTCATTCCCCATTTGATGGACACTCGCTCAGTTTTCAGTTCCTTGCTAGTACAAAAAGGGCTGTTACAAACAATTTTGTACATGTGGGTTCCTTCTCCCTTTTTAATGATCTCTTTGGGATACAAATGTAGTAAAGAGACTGCTGGATCAAAGGTTATGCACAGTTTAATAGTCCTTTTGACTTAGTTCCAAACTGCTCTCCAGAATGGTTGGATCAGTTCACAACTCCATGAACAATGTATTAGTGTCCCAATTTTCCCACATCCCTCCAACATTTATCGTTATCTTTTCCTGTAATCTTATCCAATCTTAGAGATCCACAAGGTTATGTTAAAGATCAAATAAGGTAACATATGTACAGTATACTGGAATCTTAAAGTGCAATATATAAATACTAGATATTGCTATTATTTTTAGAAAGAGCTCCTTTCTGTGATGTTGTTAATTGTTGATAGCATCTACTTTTAATGAATTGTGAGCAAATCTGCAGTTTTTTTCTAGGTTAGTCAAATTAATTGAAATATAAAAATAATTTTTTATAATGAAAAAATGATTTGTATATTTTTCTTTACCTGTTTCTTATTTTTCAAGAGGAGGAAAAGAATTTATTAAGCTAGCATTTTGGGCAAAATATTTTTTCCTCTACAAAGTATAAGTGAGAAAATCCATATATAGTTATCCATATAGTCTAATCTGATCTTCTAAATATTAAGTTTAGTCTAGCCAATCAATAAACAATTATATCTCTTATTTAAGTAGGGTTCATAAGCTCTGTTCTCTACTTGTATGATTACTTGTGTTAGTGTTATATGCCTTTGCATATTCAACTTTGTTAAAACAATGGTATAAAAAACAATGATATAAATTGCTTCTATTCTATTCTATTCTTTAGCACTAATTAAACAAAATTTTTCTCCCCTTATTTCCAGAAAGAAAACTTCTTCAGAATTTTGTTAATGAAAATTACAACAAGAGTGGCAACAAGCATAAATAAGCTTAGCCAATGTTTATGGACATCAATCCAGTACTTAAAGAACAAATTCATACTTCTGTCAGTATTGAAAAATAATAAGATAGTTGTTCATTTAAATGTGTTGTCTTAATGTTCTTGTGTTTTTATAAATTCTTCATATGTCACTCACTTTTTCAAAAACTTTGAGGGGCTCCCTATTGCCTTTAGAAAAAATACAAACTTTCCCCAAATTTTGATATAACATCTCTCATGCCCTGTATATTTGTGCAGGTCTCCACATTCCTGGAATGCACTTCTTCCACATCCCTGCCTTTTACAACTCTTCCCTTCCATCAAGGCTCACCTCAGGTGCAACCACTGCAGAAAATCTTCCCCTTAGCTGAAAGCTATCTCTCTTTCTTCAGATTGTCTTAGATCTCTCCTTTGTCCCTACCATCCTTTCTCCAATTTATATTATACTTATCTGTCTTCAAGTTATATTCTTTTACCCCATAATTTGAAATGTAAAATATTTGTAATTTTTAGCACCCAATAAACAGTGCCTTACACTTAGTAAAGTGTTTAATATTTTTAATAATACAATAATGAATTTAACAAATTTTTAAATCGCCCAGAAAAGCTAAAAATATAATTTTAATTTGTTTTTTTCCTTTAGCAAAATTACAGACTGGTCACCTTGTTTTTAAAAGAAGGCAATGATTCTTATTTGGTACAAATTTTGGTGCAGCAGAAAAAGATGATTATTTCTTACATGCATATGAAAATACATGTATGTGTCAGGTAGCCTCAAAAATGTTGGCCAGATGTCCATAGCCTCATTAGAAGCATGCTATTCTGCAGAACTTTCTCTAGATACAAGAGGTGAGCATTAATAAGCTTGGTAAGGAGATGCTTTATCTCGGAAAGCATTTAGACAGAGGAATCTGAAAAGGTATTGACATGCATTTGAAAGCGGTGCCCTTGTCCCTCACACAATTTACTTAGAACATTTCATTTCCATTTGGAAGTAGGGCAGTACAAAAAATACTTAAATAGAAGTCCTGTCATAGCTTTAATAGTGACGACCATATAGCTTCCCTGGCTTTAATGGCTTCAGAGTCATGGAAAGTATCATCAAAATGTACACACACAAATTGGATAGTATCAAAGAATCACAAATTAAGAGTAGGAAGGTACCTCATTGATCAACAAGGTTAACTATTGACACCCCTCCCTCACTTAATAACTTAAATGATAATCCAGCCTTCTGTTTGAAGACCTTCAAATGCCTCTCCAGGCAGCTCATTTTTGAACAGCTCTACTTACTGGGGAGGGTCAACACTAAGTCATGTAGTAGATAGAGTGGCAAGCCTGGAGTTAGGGAGGCCTGAGTCCAAATGCCAGTCTCAGACGCTTACTAGCTTTGTCCCTGGACAAGTCATTTAACTTTGCCTCAGTTTGCTTATCTGTAAAATGAAGCTGGAGAAGGAAATGACAAATCACTCCAAGAAATCTTTGCCAAGAAATCCCCAAATAGTGTCATGAAGAGTCAGACATGACTAAACCATTGAACAAGCTGAGGATTTTCAAATCAACTTTAGTCCTAATCTTTCCATTCACTCCAGTCTCCCATCCCCAGCTGCTTGAATTGGATATTGTATAGATATCTCAAACTCAACATGTTCAGAACTGAGCTCATCATCTCCCACCCCCACCCCCACTCACTCTCCTTCAAAGCTTTCCAATTACTTTTTTTTCTTTTTTAAATTATAGCTTTTTACTTATAAGACATATGCATGGGTAATTTTTCAGCATTAAACCTTCTGTTCCAACTTTTCCTCTCCTTCCCCTTCCCCCCCAGGTGGCAGGTAGTCCAATACATGTTAAATGTGTTAAAGTATATATTAAATACAATATATGTATACATATTTATACAGTTATCTTGCTGCACAAGAAAAATAGGATTTAGAAAGAAAGTAAAAATAACCTGGGAAGGAAAACAAAAATGCAAGCAGACAAAACAGACGTTTTTCAATTACTTTTGAGGGCACCCCGTCTTACAACTTAGATGTCACCTGACTCCTCACTCTATCATATCTAGTTAGTTACCAAGTCCTGTCAATTCTTACCTTCATATTTCTCAGGTACTATTACCTGATACTCAGTATCAGTATCTCTGATGCTATTTACCACTCTGATATGTGCCCCTCACACTGAACTATTGCAATATGTTGGTCTCCCTTCTTCCACTCCAGTACAGGCCATCCGATTCATCTTCCTAAAATCCAGATCTGACTCTCTCACTCCCTTACACAATAAACTCCAGTGGCTCCTTATTGTCTCTATCATCAGAGAGTATCCTGAAAGTTTAGTTTTAAGCTTTAATAAAATCTCTTTGGCTTAAAAAAAAAATTGGCTCCATAATGTCGTCCTTCCCTACCTTTAGTGCCTTCCCTCTGAGATTATTTCCAAATTTACTCCTTGTTTTGTACATAGTTGTTGCATGATGTTTTTCACATTGGATTGTAAGCTTCTTGAGGGCAAGGTCTGTTTTTGCCTTTCCCCTGCTTAGTACAGTGCCTGGCACATAGAACAAGCTTAATAAATCCTTATTGACTTGATTTGATCTCATTCTTTTCATTTCTTTCTTTAGGAGTTGGGAAATCTATGTTGATAGCCTCCTGTCCTGGAATAGCCAACTGAACTTAGGAGGGGGTTGATTATTTATATTTTTCTTTACAGAAATAATTGTGAGCTTTTTATCTTTAGAATTATCATTACATTTTTTTATGTATAGTTTTGTATTTATATGTATACCACTGAACTAAGACTTCCTTTATAGTATATTTACTGATAAAGGAAAAAAGTTTATTAAGCACCTACTTATATTCTAGGCATTGTCCTGTTAAGCACTTTTCATTCACATGTGCAAAAATGTTTGTGGCAGCCCTTTTTTATTATAGTGGCAAGAAACTGAAAACTGAGTGAATGCCCATCAGTTGGAGAATGGCTGAATAAATTATGGTATATGAATTTAATAAGAAATGATCAGGAGGATGATTTCAGAAAGGCCTAGAGAGATTTACAAGAATTGATCTAAGTGCGATAAGCAGAACCAGGAGATCATTATACATGGCAACAAGATTATATGATGATCAATTCTGATGAACATAGCTCTTTTCAACAATGAGGTTTCCAGGCCAGTTCTAATGATCTTGTGATGAGGAGAGCCATCTACACCAGAGGGAGGACTGTGGGAACTGAATGTGGATTACAATATAGCATTTTTACTCTTATTTTGTTATTTGCTTGCATTTTATTTTTCTCATTTTTTCTTTTTTATTTGATTTTTCTTTTGCAGCAAAATAATAAGCATGTATGTATATATTGGATTCAATATGCATTTTACCATGTTTAACATATATTGGATTGCTTGCCATCTAAGGAAAAGAGTGGGGAGAAGAGGGGGAAAATTGGCAGTGCAAGGTTTTGCAAGAGTTAAATGTTGAAAAATTGCTGGTGCATATGTTTTGAAATTTAAAAAGCTTTAATACCAAAAAATCATCACATTTAATCCTTACAACAACCCTGGGGAGGTAGAGGGACTATTATATCCTTATTTTATAGTTGAAGGAAGTTTTGGCAAAAAGTTTTTAAGTGACTTGTCCAGTCACTTAACCAATCACTGGACCTTCTCCAAGATTACACAGCTGTAAGTTTCTAAAACAATATTTGAACTTAGGTTTTTTTCTCCAGACTCATCACCCTTTCCACTGAACTTCCTCCTAAAGGCCTTTTATCATGAGTCCTATTAAATAGCTCTCTTTGTTATCTTTTGTGAATTTTGTGGGTTATTTTGTGAATTCTAAAAGGAGCCTCTCACGGACAGATTTTTTGGGGAGAGTGGGATGGGGAGGATGTGCGCAACAAATTCCTTAACTGTAAAAGGTTGGCCCTTCTTCCTCTTCCAAAAGACTGAGTAAAAGTGCAACATTACTACATCAAGCAACTCTTACTCTCTGGCAGAATCAGCAGTGATAGGTAGGCTGCCACCCACTTGGAATATAGGATCCTTGGATAAAGAGGCTTCAGACAATTCAACTTTCATTTTAATAGATGAAGGAATGAGAAAGGCCTTACTGAAATGAAGCAGCTTTTCCAAAATCTCACAGAATCTCAGAATTTCAGAGTTCAAAGTTCAAAGTGACCTTAATCATCTCGTCCAACCTATTCACCAAAAGTGATTGTTAAGATACCAAAACAAATTATGATTCATTCTTTGCATAAGACTTCTAAGTGGGAAGAAATTTATTCTGGCACCCAGACCTAAATTTGCCTCTTTGAAACTTCCTCCCAATAATCCAGTAATTCTGCAATGCACAATAAATTTTCTTGAGCCATATTTTCCATAAGATGGTACTTCGGATATTTGAAGACCAGCTACCATTCCATGAGCAGCTGTGGATAGCTCAATGAAGGGGGAGGCTGGACCCAGAGTCAGGAAAATCTGACTTCAAATATAGCCTCAGATCCATAATAGTTGTAACTATCTAAAGCACTTAACCTGTGATTACCTTAATTCAATGGTAAACCACTTCAGTATCTTTGCCCAGAAAATTCCATGGGCAGTATAGCTTAAAGGATCATGAAAAATTGGACATTACTGAACAGTAAAAATTCATCCCACCTTCCTCCCATCCTTACATCATCTTTAGATTAAACATCATATTTTCCTTCAACTAATCTTTGTATAGCATGGACTTCAAGTCCTTCATTATCTCTATATGCTTTCTAGATTATCAATGTCCTTCTTAAATTGAAAGCTTACCTGTCAAACTCTGTGTTCCAATATAACCTTTTATATTGTTGATTTATATTAAACTTGCAATCCTTTATTCTCCTTTTTTTAGATAAACTTCTGGCTAACTAAATTTCTCTCCTATTTATGCTTGTGAAGGAGATTTCTTGAAGCCAAACATCAGACCTTACTTTTATCCTAAAATTTTTACATTCCATCTTTATTCAGCCTGATATTCTGGCTTATCAAACTCTTTTTCGACCTGACTCTGTCATTGACCACATTGGTTATCTCTTCCAGCTTTGTGTTATCTGTAAATGTAACAAGAATGTTTTCTATGCTTTTTTCCAAGTCAATGATAAAAATGTTAAATGGCATAAGTACAGTCACAGAGACTTAGGATACTCCCCTAAAGACCTCCTTTCAAACTTAGATGACTGCTCTTTGTGTCAGGTTCTATCTCTATAAAGCTGTACTATATATAGCTTATATTTCTCCATCTTTTCCATAAGAATAGCATGAGATATCTTATAAAATGCCATATTTAAATCTAGATTAGCTAGAGCTTATTGCCACTTTTGGGGTCTACTAGTTTAATAGCTCTTTCCAAAGAGGAAATAAGGAAAAAGAGCTCTTGATATGAAATATTACTGGGTCTTTGGGGACTGCTCCTTTGTTTTCTAGATACCACTAACCATTTCTTTAATAATATATTCCAAGATCTTGTCAGAAATCAGTCAACCTCAGTTGGCTGTGTAGTTTACAGACTCCATTCTCTTCCTGTTTTTGAAAATTGGAACATATGCCCCTCTTCTGAGATACTTCTTCCAAACTTTTTATCTTTGAAATATTGCTTTCAGTGACTCAGCAATTATACATCTTCCAATTTCTTCAGTATTTAGGAGATATAATATGCTCATCTGGGCTGAGTGACTTGAACTCATCAGGTGTTTTTTTTTAGAAGTAGCTCCTTGTTTATATTGAGTATCAGTTTCCTATCTGTCATTTTTGTTCTAATCCTCCAGTCCAAAAGCTCCTTATTATTTTTGGCACAGAAGACAATAGCAAGGACTTCCAGTTAAGATGGCGGAGAGGAGGCTCACAGCTGCATAAGCTCCGCGCTTTCTCTCACTATCCACTTCATTACAAGCCTCTGAATTAATGCTTGACTGAAAAAAAACCCCACAAATAGTTACCAAGAGAAGCCATCCTTGAGATCCGCCAAGAAAGGTCTGTCTTTACTGGAGGGCAGTGGCAGTGAGATCACGGGAGCAGACTGGAGAGGGGGTGGGGAGTGATCGCAGCCATCTCTGCGGGGAGAGCTTTGCTACAGGTTTGGATACTTTGCTCCGGCAGCAAGTCAGCAGCCCAGCAGAGAAGCTAAAAACACCGGGGCTGAAGAATACAACCCCAAACAGCTGGAGTCTCTCAGGACCTGGCCGCCCCCCTTTACCCCCCCCCCCCCACAGTGACTCAGCACGCTCTGGGCTCAGGCGCACACAGTCCTGCTAGTGCCTCACTGCTGCCCCCTGCAGTCTGGAGAGGAAGCTCGATAACACACCCAGCCCCTCCCCCAAAGAAAGACTCCAGTTTTTTCTTTGATTATTAGACAGAATGAGCAAGAAAGTGAAGAGGACTTTAACCCTTGACAGCTTCTATACAGATAGAGAGCAGACTCTAAATCCTGAGGAGACTAAAAACAGACTGTCTCCAGGTGAATCCCCAAAGGAGGAGATCATCTGTTCCTCAGCACAGATGAACCTCATAGAAGTGATTAAAAAGGCTCTCACAAGGGAGCTAGAAGAAAAATGGGGAAAGCAGAGTGAGGCTTGGGAAAAGGAGAGGGAAGCTTGGGAAAAGGAGAGGGAGGCTTGGCAAAAGAGCCTGGAGAAAGTTAAAGAGAGAGTGGATAAAGAAGTAAAATCCTTGAAAAATAGGATAGGTGAACTGGAAACAGAAAACAGCTCTCTAAAAAACAAAATTGGCGAAATGGAAAAAAAATCCACAGAACAAAAGAACTCAATTGGACAATTAGAAAAAGATCTTAAAAAAGTGAGCGAAGAAAATACTTCACTGAAAATCAGGGTCGAACAAATGGAATTGAATGACTCGAGGAGACAAGAAGAATCAGTCAAGCAAATCCAAAAAAATCAAACCATGGAAAATAATGTGAAATACCTTCTGGGGAAGACAACAGACCTGGAAAACAGATCCAGGAGAGACAATCTGAGAATCATTGGACTTCCAGAAAAACATGATTAAAAAAAGAGCCTGGACACTATTTTCCAGGAAATTATCAAAGAGAACTGCCCAGAAGTCATAGAAACAGAGGAAAAAATAAACATTGAAAGGATTCATCGATCACCCACTGAAAGGGATCATAAAATCAAAACACCAAGGAACATAGTAGCCAAATGCCAGAACCTTCAGACGAAGGAAAAAATATTGCAAGCGGCTAGAAAAACCCAATTCAAGTATCAAGGAGCCACAATAAGGATCACTCAGGATCTGGCAGCATCCACATTAAAAGATCGAAGGGCCTGGAATATGATATTCCGAAAGGCTAAGGAACTTGGTATGCAACCAAAAATAACTTACCCAGCGAGAATGAGCATCTTTTTCCAGGGAAGAAGATGGACATTCAACGAAGTAAGCGAATTTCATCTATTTCTGATGAAAAAGCCAGAACTTAACAAAAAGTTTGATCTACAAATATAGAACTCAAGAGAAATCTAAAAAGGTAAAGATTAATCTTGGGAACTATATTTTGACTATATAGATATATAAAGAATACATGTATACCTTGTTCTAGAAATTGATATGGAAAGGACATTGTACCAGAAAAAGGGTAAAGTGGGGGTAGTACATCTCATGAAGAGGCATAGGAAACCTATTATATCTGAGAGAAAGAATGGAGGGGGATGAATATAGTGGGTATCTTACTGCCTTCAGAATTGGCTTTAAATGAAAAATCTTAAGACATATTCAATCTATGGTGAAACTTCTCCCACCTCATTGAAAAGTGAGAAGGGAAAAGTGAAAAGGGAAGGAATAAGCTAAGCGGAAGGGAATACGGGAACTGGGAGGGAAAGGGGTAAGATAGGGGGAGGAACTCTAAGGCGGAGGGAGGGATACTAAAAAGGGAGGGCTGTGAGAAGCAAGTGGTGCTCACAAGCTTAATACTGGGAAGGGGGGGGAAAGGGGAAAGAAGGGAGAAAAGCATAAACCGGGGTTAACAAGATGGCAAGTAATACAGAATTGGTCATTCTAACCATAAATGTGAACGGGGTAAACTCCCCCATAAAGAGGAAGCGGTTAGCAGAATGGATTAAAAGCCAGAATCCTACAATATGTTGTTTACAGGAAACACACCTGAAGCGGGGAGATACATGCAGGTTAAAGGTAAAAGGTTGGAGCAAAATCTACTATGCTTCAGGTGAAGTCAAAAAAGCAGGGGTAGCCATCCTGCTCTCAGATCAAGCTAAAGCAAAAATTGATCTAATTAAAAGAGATAAGGAAGGACACTATATCTTGCTAAAGGATAGCATGGATAATGAAGCACTATCTATATTAAACATATATGCACCAAGTGGGGTAGCATCTAAATTCTTAAAAGAGAAATTAAGAGAGCTGCAAGAAGAAATAGACAGTAAAACTATAATAGTGGGAGATCTTAACCTTGCACTCTCAGAATTAGATAAATCAAACCACAAAATAAATAAGAAAGAAGTCAAAGAGGTAAATAGAATACTAGAAAAGTTAGATATGATAGATCTCTGGAGAAAATGTAATGGAGACAGAAAGGAATACACTTTCTTTTCAGCAGTTCATGGAACCTATACAAAAATTGACCATATATTAGGACATAAAAACCTCAAACTCAAATGCAGTAAGGCAGAAATAGTAAATGCATCCTTTTCAGACCACGACGCAATGAAAATTACATTCAACAAAAAACCAGGGGGAAGTAGACCAAAAAATAATTGGAAACTAAATAATCTCATACTAAAGAATGATTGGGTGAAACAGCAAATCATAGACATAATTAATAACTTCACCCAAGAAAACGATAATAATGAGACATCATACCAAAATGTATGGGATGCAGCCAAAGCGGTAATAAGGGGAAATTTCATATCTCTAGAGGCCTATTTGTATAAAATAGAGAAAGAGAAGGTCAGTGAATTGGGTTTGCAAATAAAAATGCTAGAAAAGGAACAAATTAAAAACCCCCAGTCAAACACTAAACTTGAAATTCTAAAAATAAAAGGAGAGATCAATAAAATTGAAAGTAAAAAAACTATTGAATTGATTAATAAAACTAAGAGTTCTATGAAAAAACCAACAAAATAGACAAACCCTTAGTAAATCTGATTAAAAAAAGGAAAGAGGAAAATCAAATTGTTATTCTTTTAAATGAAAAGGGAGAACTCACCAGTAACGAAGAGGAAATTAGAGCAATAATTAGGAGTTACTTTGCTCAACTTTATGCCAATAAATTCGACAACTTAAATGAAATAGAAAAATACCTCCAAAAATATAGCTTGCCCAAACTAACAGAGGAAGAAGTAAATATCCTAAATAGTCCCATCTCAGAAAAAGAAATAGAACAAACTATCAATCAACTCCCTAAGAAAAAATCCCCAGGACCAGATGGATTTACATGTGAATTCTACCAAACATTTAAAGAACAATTAACTCCAATGCTAAATAAACTATTTGAAAAAATAGGGATTGAAGGAGTCCTACCAAACTCCTTTTATGACACAGACATGGTACTGATACCTAAACCAGGTAGGCTGAAAACAGAGAAAGAAAATTATAGACCAATCTCCCTAATGAATATTGATGCTAAAATCTTAAATAAAATATTAGCAAAAAGATTACAGAAAATCATCCCCAGGATAATACACTATGACCAAGTAGGATTTATACCAGGAATGCAGGGCTGGTTCAATATTAGGAAAACTATTAGCATAATTGACTATATCAATAACCAAACAAACAAAAACCATATGATCATCTCAATAGATGCAGAAAAAGCATTTGATAAAATCCAACATCCATTCCTAATAAAAACACTTGAGAGCATAGGAATAAATGGACTTTTCCTTAAAATAGTCAGGAGCATATATTTAAAACCATCAGTAAGCATCATATGCAATAGGGAAAAACTGGAATCTTTCCCAGTAAGATCTGGAGTGAAGCAAGGTTGCCCTCTATCACCATTATTATTTAATATTGTATTAGAAACACTAGCCTCGGCAATAAGAGTCGAGAAAGATATTAAAGGAATTAGAGTAGGCAATGAAGAAACCAAACTATCACTCTTTGCAGATGATATGATGGTATACCTAGAGAACCCCAGAGATTCTACTAAAAAGCTATTAGAAATAATTCATAATTTTAGCAAAGTAGCTGGCTACAAAATAAATCCCCATAAATCCTCAGCATTTTTATACATCTCCAACAAAACTCAACAGCAAGAGATACAAAGAGAAATTCCATTCAGAATAACTGTTGATACCATAAAATATTTGGCATAAAGAACGAGATTATAAATAAATTAGAGGAACATAGAATAGTTTATCTCTCAGACTTGTGGAGGAGAAAGAAATTTGTGACCGAAGATGAACTAGAGACCATTACTGATCACAAAATAGAAAATTTTGATTACATCAAATTAAAAAGCCTTTGTACAAACAAAACTAATGCAAACAAGATTAGAAGGGAAGCAACAAACTGGGAAAACATCTTCACAGTTAAAGATTCTGATAAAGGTCTCATTTCTAAAATATATAGAGAACTGACTCAAATTTATAAGAAATCAAGCCATTCTCCAATTGATAAATGGTCAAAGGATATGAACAGACAATTTTCAGAGAATGAAATTGAAACTATTACCACTCATATGAAAGAGTGTTCCAAATCATTATTGATCAGAGAAATGCAAATTAAGACAACTCTGAGATACCACTACACACCTGTCAGATTGGCTAAGATGACAGGAAAAAATAATGATGAATGTTGGAGGGGATGCAGGAAAAATGGGACACTAATGCATTGTTGGTGGAGTTGTGAACGAATCCAACCATTCTGGAGAGCAATCTGGAATTATGCCAAAAAATTATCAAATTGTGCATACCCTTTGATCCAGCAGTGTTTCTATTGGGCTTATATCCCAAAGAAATACTAAAGAAGGGAAAGGGACCTGTATGTGCCAAAATGTTTGTAGCAGCCCTATTTGTAGTGGCTAGAAACTGGAAAATGAATGGATGCCCATCAATTGGAGAATGGCTGGGCAAATGGTGGTATATGAATGTTATGGAATATTATTTTTCTGTAAGAAATGACCAGCAGGATGAATACAGAGAGGACTGGCGAGACTTACATGAACTGATGCTAAGTGAAATGAGCAGAACCAGGAGATCATTATACACCTCGACAACGATATTGTATGAGGACATATTTTGATGGAAGTGGATTTCTTTGACAAAGAGACCTAACTAAGTTTCAATTGACAAATGACGGACAAAAGCAGCTACACCCAAAGAACGAACACTGGGAAACGAATGTGAACTATCTGCATTTTTGTTTTTCTTCCCGGGTTATTTATACCTTCTGAAACCAATTCTCCCTATGCAACAAGAGAACTGTTCGGTTCTGCAAACATATATTGTATCTAGGATATATTGCAACATATCCAACATATAAAGGACTGCTTGCCATCTAGGGGAGGGGGTGGAGGGAGGGAGGGAAAAAAAATCGGAAAAAGAAACGAGTGCAAGGGATAATGTTGTCAATATAAAGTAATCATTAAATAAAAATTAAAAAAAAAAGAAGACAATAGCAAAGAAGAGCTTTTTCTAGTGGACCAGATACCAGAAGTAAAGCAGCTAAGTGGTGCAGTAAAAAAAGAGCTGAATCTGGAGTCAGGAAGACCTGAGTTCAAACCTGGTCTCAAACATTTGATAGCTGTGTGACTGTGGGCAAGTCCCTTAATTCTGTTTGCTTTAGTTTTCTGACTTGCAAAAATAAACTGGAGAAGGAAATGGCAAAACCACTCCTGTATTTCTGCCAAGAAAATCCCAAATGGGGACATGAAGAATCAGACATGACTGAAATGACTGAACAACAATAACAACATGGAGTAGTGGGTACAACACACGCAAAGAAGTACAACAAAATATACTTTAAAAAGTATTTTCAATCCAGAAAATTACTCCACTCTGTGATATTAATGTATTTTTGTGATGTCATATATGAATAATGAAGTTTCATCATCATAACATCTTCTAAGCCAGAGCAAAATGAAGAAAAACAGATTTTATCTATAATCGCATTTTATTGAATTACTTTCCAATAAAAATGGCCAGATTCAAAGCATATCCTATAAGTTACACTTTGTTTCTATGTATTTTTTATGGGGAGAGAAAAGTTCAACAGTTACATTAAGCAAAATGTAGTGTACTTGAGGGTGACACATGTGATCAGAAATGCAGTGTAGTTTTTATCTTTAGAGGAATTAGGGTAATTATGTTCATATGTACAAATAATGCAGCTCTGCATTTTCTTCCTTAATCTTCAAAATCCAAGCAACAGAGGATGCCAAGTAATTAAGGTGGAGGGAAGGTACCTTTTAAAACATCGTATCTACTACTGATTTAATATACCATTGATTATCTTCCATCATTATTGGCAGGAATATTGAGTCACAGGAAATCTAAATGCTCATTACTGTCTATCAAATAAGAAATGATATCCTTGATCATTAACTCTTATGAAAGTGAAGTGAGAGGGAATGCTAAATAAGGATAGGGCTGTTTTCTCACACAATTTTTGCATTCTGGATAAAATCTACAAGGTAAATTTGAGGGAAATTATATAATCTTTTCTCTTTTTTTCTCCTTTCATATGAGATTATATTATTTCTTTTGGGTATTTAATATGGCATGCAAATTAATGTCTATTGTCAGAATTTTCTCTGGGGGAATAAAGGAATAGGTGGTAAAGGGAGAAAATGAATTAGAAGTAGTAAAGATATTCATTGGTAATTACAGTGGTGGCAGAAATGGTTAATCACAAATATCCCTTAAAGAAGGAGTCCATGTGCATTATTACATAGACTTTGAGAATGAATCATCCCTGTGAAAGGACTAACACATGCAAGTTTGATTGGCTTAATCAATAGCCAGTCACCTATGAGTAGCTCCATATCCTAATATTACAGCAAACTTAAAAGGTCCTCCATTCTGGGCAAATAGATGGGTTGAATTCCAAGGTAAAGTTATCTCTTCAAAGCAAACCAGGGTGTGATGGCTATTGCTTTGCAGACTATATAGTTTTGCAAGTGATATTCCAATGGAAACTATAAACAAGAGAGAGATGATGTATTGTAAATAGATCTTTTTATTTTCTTTGAAATATCTTCAGCAAGCTAAACTTTTTATCAAATTCTTCCCAAAATAATCTGACTAAAAAAGTTTACATTCATTAATAAGTAATCACAAGACTTCACTGAACTTTATCTAGTTCAAAAAACAATCTGGTGGAGTTAACATGATAAAATTATATATCTTTAATATGGCGTCTTTTTGACTATCCTATCTTGGAATTGGTGAGCAGCTATAATACAATACTGAAAGAGATGCTTTCAAAGAAATCTCAGCTCTATAAATTAGACTGAATTAAATTAGCTTGATAGCTCTCCAGGCATCAAAGCTCATTCTGAAATCATTTGTAAAAATTAAAAAATAAAAATACTTTTGTTATTTAACTATAGCCCCTGATGTTGTCTATCAACATAAGAGAACCAAATGAGCTGGTGGTATGAGGCAGGTAGGGTGATACAGTGGATAGAGTGCTGGACAGAGCACTGAGTCTGTCATCATTTATCCTGGTTACCTTAAGTTTGCTTCAGTTTTCTCAACTGAAAAATGGCGATAAGATTATCTATCTCTCAGAGCTGTTGTGAAGATCAAACGAAATATTTGTAAAGCACTTAGCACAGTACCTGGCACATAGTAGATATTGTATAAATTCCGGCTTTACTATTATGGTGTAATAGTATTACTGTTAGAAAGAAATAGAATAATATGGAATACATTCATGCTTATGAAAAGAATAGAAGGGTTTGGAATCACAGATTCTCCATCAATTGTGACTGAATAAAGATTACATTAAAATGCAAGAAGTTAAAGGTATAACAATGCAGAAAAATTTTCAAGCAAATCAAGAAAGCATGCTTCAAAATATATTTGCCAAATCTGTAACATATGCCTGTAGTACTCTTAATCTCCAAGGTATCAATTGAGCTTTTTTGAATAATGCAGATCTTGCAGTTGGAGGAACAGAACAAAATCTTTTTACAATTTTTTTCAAGTTTTACCAGCTTCTGGGAAATGTTAACATGCACAGACAGCTTTTAGAATATGTTGGTTTTTCCAAACAAAAGCTCAGTGATTCTTAGGCTTACCAGTAGCAGAACAGCTAAGGTGTTAGACAATACTGTTGGCAATATCTTGGCAAATCCAAAAAGGATTTCTTTGGTTTAAAGTTTTCTCCACTAAATAAATTTTTGGTTTTTGTGTGCACTGGTAAGATAGAATGAAATTCTGAACTGTGCCAGTGAAATTAGCCTAGCATTGAAGTCTTAGAATATTAGTCTTGCCAACCTAAAAAATCCAAGTTAGATGAAAGAGATCTTTATTGAGAATATTATGTGAACCTATAGCTGAAGGGAATCTCACTTAGATTAAATCAATTGCAGAAGAATTGAACATTTCCATTTCATTTCCATGAAAGAGAATAAGAAAAATGAAGTGGAAAAAATTGCAAAATTTATTCTTATACACAGCAAAAGAAACTTTTGCTCTTTTTTTCTCATAGTTGACCAGGAAGTGCAAAAAGCTTCACTGGATGTTGAATTCCTCTATAGTTCTGCCCTCACAAATATTGAAAACCAATGCCAACACTTCAGCTATGAAATTCTGTAGAATGCTTCAAGCATCAGGCATAGAGTTCTTCCATGATTCAATGCAAAGAAGGTTGAATTTAAAGTAAGAAAAGATGTATTTAAATGCTGGCTTTGCTGCTTACTATCTATGTGTCTTGGCACAATAAAAATAATAACTAGCATCCAAATAGCAAAGAGTTTTACAAATACTATGTCATCCTCATAACATCCCATAAGCTGAGGAAATTAGAAGCCAAGTTACTTGCTAAAGGTCATACAGCCACTAAGTGTATGAAACAGCATTTAACAGCTGTCCCAGACTCCATGTCCATCCTTTCTATTCACAATGCTACTTAGTTCTCTGGCGATTGATTTAAGTCCTCTAAGTCTCTTATCTGTAAAATGTATTTGGATTTGATGATATCTCAGGGCCCTTCTAGCTCTTAATGTATGATCTTATATAAAATCAACTACCATATTTTTGCCAGCTAATACAGTATGAAGCTTTTTGAGTTCAGAAATAGAATATGAGGAAAGACGAAAGAGAAAGTTGAGAGAGAGCAGAACTTCTGTTACTGATGAACAAAATTTGATTTCTATCTTTTGCTGTACCTTCTCATGTTTAGTTTCCAACCTTGGAGGAAAAGAGAGGAGGTGGAAGAGTCTGTCCCATCTGACCATTTGTTTTCCATCTTATGCTGAACATGTTTCATGTCTGATATTCAGCATATTTTTATGAGAGAAATGACCTTCTACTCAATAAAGAACATGTTTATATTACACATCATACAACCCAGTGATTCTCAACTCATGTAAGCCATCAAATGAATCCCATTTCCTATCCCTTACCACCCAATTCTTTATTCCCATCTTCCTCAACTCTCCACAACTCTCCCACACAAAGTCCCAACCAAACATCATCCTTTCCATCATGCCCTCTGAAATGCCTGTTCACAGGCAATACACTTTTCTTCATCTTAAATCTTATTAAATCTTTTCTTTCACATTCTGGAATTTTAGAAGGCCTGAGCCTTCTTCTTTTCTCCTCTATATTATTTCACTTGGTGATCTCCTACTGGTTTGATTACATTGATGCTAAGTTGATGATTTTCAAATCTGCTTATCCTGCCCTGACTTCCAGTCTTACATTTCAAAGATGTTTTGTAGACATCTTAAACTCATCATGCCAAAAACTGAACTCATTGTCTTCCCTCCTAAATCCATCTCTCCTCCAAACTTCCCTGTTACTATTAAGGGTAGTACCACCCTCCCAATCCCCCAAGCTCACACCCTAGGTGTCATCCTCAACTATTTAATTTTTTCCCTTGTCTTCACCTTCATATCTCATCTGTTGCCAAGGCTTGTTGATTTCACTTTTGCAACATCTCTTCCTCCCCCCCACCCCTCAGTAGGGGTTTTATTTTTTCAATTACATGTAAAGATAATTTTCAACATTTTTGTAAGATTTTGAATTACAAATTTTTTTATTCCTCCCTTCTCCCCCTCCCTAAGACAACAAGCAATCTGATATAGATTATACATGTACAGTAATTTAAAACATATTTCCATGTTTCTTATGTTGTAAAAGAAAAATTAGAACACAAAGCAAACAACAACAGCAAAAAGGTGAAAATACTACGCTTTGATCTGGGTTCAGTCACCATAGTTTTCTCTCTGGGTGTGGATGGCATTTTCCAAATCAAGTCTATTGGAATTGTATTGGATCATTATATTGCAGAGAAGAGCTAATTCTATCATAGTTAATCATCACATGATCTTGCTGTACCATGTACAATGTTCTTGTTCTGCTCACTTCACTCAGTTCTTGTCAGTCTTTCCAGGATTCTCTGAAATCATCCTCCTGATCATTTTTATAGAACAATAATATCCCATAACATTCATATACCACAACTTCTTCAGCCATTCTCCAATTGATGGCATCCATTCAGTTTCCAGTTCCTTGTCACCACAAAAAGAGCTGCTATAAACACTTTTGCACATGGAAATTCTTTTTTGATCTTTTATGATCTCTTTGGGAAACAGACCCAGTAGGCAACTACTGGATCAAAGAGTATGCAGAAGCTATGCCCTTTGGGCATAGGGCAACATCTCTCCAATGCTCCCCCTTCTTTTTTGTGACACTCACACCACTCTAGTGCATGCAGGCCCTCATCCCCTCACACTGTTCTACTGTGGCTGGTGGGTCTGATGCCTCCAATCTCTCCTCCATTCAGCTGCCAAAGCGATTTTCCCCAAATTTAGGTCCAATCATATCACCAATTGCAGTGTCTTTCTATCACATCTAAGGTCAAATAAAAAAAAAAAAAACTTTGTTTTTCATTCAAAGACCTTCATAATCTGGCCTCCATGGCTCTTGTCCTGCTTTCTTCTACCTTGGGTCCTTCCCACCCCTAGTGACCATGCAGTGGCCTTCTTGCAATTCCATAAACAAAATATTCCATCTTTTCCCTCCCTATTTCCTCTAGCTGTCCTCTACTCCTAGAATGCCCCCTCCTCATCTCCACCTCCTGGCTCTCCTGACTTCTTTCAAATTCCAACTAACATCCCACTTTCTACACAAACCTGTTCCCGGCCTCCTTCCCTCTATTAATTATTTCCTATTTATCCCGTATTCTGCTTCTACATATTTGTTTGCTTTTTATCTTCCTCATTAGATTGTGAGGTCCTTGAGAAAAGGGATTTTAAAGCAAAGTACAACGCCTGGCACATAGTAGATACTTAATAAATTCTTATTATCTGCCTTGTCATGGTGAGGGACTTGCATTGAAATTGCCAGCTATGCTGTGCAGGGTTATCCAACATGGAGAGTTCTGACAAAAAGTCATCCATTGGAGAAGGAAAGAGTAAAATGCTCCAGCATCTTAGTCAAGAAAGCTCCATGGATGGTATTAAAATGTTAAATATGTGATATCAGAAGATGAACATCTGAGGTCAGAAGATGAGATGTTCTCACCCTTCTGTGTGAGTAGAAGAAAGAGTAGAAGACAAGTACAAGAAGCTCCAAAACCAATGAAGGGGCTGCACCAAAGCTGAAAGGAGCTCACCTATGGATGTTTCTGGTGATGAAAGGGAAATCCAATGAATTAATTAAGTGTAGGAACCTAGAATGTAAGATTTATGAACCAAGGTGCTCTGGACGTGGTTAAATAAGAGATGGAAAGAAAGATTAAACACTGACATCTTGGATCAATGGAAGAGAAAAGATAAATTTAATTCAGGTGATCACTATAAATACCACTGTGGGCAAGAATCCCTTACAAGAAATAGAATAGTTCTCATGGCCAATAAAAGGATGATAAAAGCAGTATTGAGGTATCGTGTCAAAAATGACTATGATATTTGTTTGAATTTAAGGAAAATTGCTCAACACTGTAGGTAATACAAGTCTATGTTTCAACCATTGATGCTGAAGAGACCCAAGTTGATCAGTTTTATGATGATCTACAACATCTTCTAGAAAAAACAACAGAAAAGGATGTCACATTCATCACCATAGGGGTTGGAATACTAAAGTAGGAAATAAAAATATAATTGGGATAATGGGCAAGTTTAGCCTTGGGGTACAAAATGAAGTCAGACAGAGACTTAATAGCTTTGACAAGATAATGTGCTAATCATTGCAAATACTATTTTTCAACAACCCAAAAGCTGACTCTACACATGGACATCCATCACTAGATGGTTAATATAGAAATCAGAATAAGTATATTCCCCCCACACACACACACATACACACATAACACACAGATACATACATATATATGTAAATACATATATTTAGACACATACACACATACAAACACATACAGATATTGTAGCCAAAACTCGATACAAGCAGGTAAGACAAAATCTGGAGCTGACTATATAAATCATGAACTGATTATTTCAAAATCCAGATTTAAATTGAAAAAAATAGGAAAAAATATACATCAATGTCTTTAATTTGCAAGTTTTCTGGTACTTTCTACAGAATTTTCTACCTAAATGCTTTCTGAAGCAAAACATCTCCTCCCCATGCTCATTAGTGCTCATTTTTACACCATGTAGCTGCTAGAAATAGAGTTAATAATTGAATCTCTAGGAGCTGGGAGCTGATCAGATCATCAAGTGGGTAGTATAAAAGAGGAGAACAGATGTTATGATAGTATCTTGGATACCCATAGTTAACAGGTATCACTTGGATGATGAAACAGGAGGGAAAGAGAGAAAGGAGGAGACCAGTTAAGAGCTTGCCATTTTCTTCTTCCCTGAAAAGGGAAGAGAATAATAGATATATAATAGAACAATAACAGAAGCCGCACTTAGGAACAACTTTCCTTATTGCTTTCCAGAAAGAAGATACAGAGAGCACATTTCATTGGAATCACCAGTCACACTCCCTCAGACACCAAAAGGGAAAGGAGAGGGGAATACACTGTGGTTAACCATAGGCAGGAGGAAGTGAGACACAGAAAGCAAAGTCAAGATCCAAACTCCCAAAACTTAGTTTTCTATTTCTTAACCAATCAGGTACATATTTCTACACATACAACTTCCTTTTAAGAAGACTGAGGGTACACTTTTAAGTCTATTCCAATGGTCCAGATTGAGAATGTCTATTTATAATGGAAGTTCTACCAGAAATGTCTCTATGAATCTGATTAGAATGTGATCCTAATTTCTTTGACAACGAGACCTAACTGAGTTTCAATTGATAAATGACGGACAAAAGCAGCTACACCCAAAGAAAGAACACTGGGAAACGAATGTGAACTATCTGCATTTTTGTTTTTCTTCCCGGGTTATTTTTACCTTCTGAATCCAATTCTCCCTGTGCAACAAAAGAACTGTTCGGTTCAGCAAACATATATTGTATCTAGGATATACAGCAACATATCCAACATATATAGGACTGCTTGCCATCTAGGGGAGGGGGTGGAAGGAGGGAAGGGAAAAAAATGGGAACAGAAACGAGTGCAAGGGATAATGTTGTAAAAAAAATTACCCTGGCATGGATTCTGTCAATATAAAGTAATTATTAAATAAAAATTAAAAAAAAAAAAGAATGTGATCCTAAGCTCTCTTCTCAGTTCAGTCCAAATGATTAATAGGGAATCACAATATTGGCTGAAAAAATCCTGCTCCATTTGAGAATAGAAAGTTGTACTCTAGTCCAGTGATATTTGGGTGACCTGTGGAGATGGAGCAGCCTTAAGATTAAGACATCTGAAAAGTCTCTGTCCTACATTATGATACTACCAAGTCTTAGGTGAACTAATGAGACCCCTCAATATCATTGCATTGCAGATAGATCTAAAATCACATTTTTCCTATTTAATGTGTAAATCTGATAGCACAGAGTTGTCTATACCTTCTTTTGTAGTGAGCTGACAAATCTCAAAACAATAGTGTCTTAACAAAACAAAAACAAAGATCTTAAGCCTATGTCCTTTAGAATTAAGTTGTTAAGATTCTTAAAAACTAATTGTATTAATTATTATCCTTGTTTATATTTTGTATTCATAGCTAACTAAAGCTCTTACTATAGCTAAATCAGTAGCTTGAAATGCCAGGATGATATCATAGTTTTTTTCCCTTTTTAAAAATTACATAGCTTTTAATTTACAAGATGTATGCAGGGGTAATTTTTCAGCATTGACAGTTGCAAAACCTTTTGTTCCAATTTTTCCCCCTCCTTCCTCCCACCCCCTCCCCCAGATGGCAGGTTGACCAATACATGTTGTATATGTCAAAGTATAAATTAAATACAATATAAGTATACATGTCCAAACCGTTATTTTGCTGTACAAAAAAAAATCAAACTTTGAAATAGTGCACAATTAGCCTGTGAAGGAAATCAAAAATGTAGGCGGACAAAAATAGAGGGATTAGGAATTCTATGTAGTGGTTCATTGTCATCTCCCAGAGTCAGGATGATATCATAGTTAAGTTTCACATATAAGTTATGTTGTCAGTGTGAATGATGGCTCAGTCAATTTAGCTAGAAGAATAGCATCCAATATGATGTATGCTCCTTGAGGGAAGGACTGTTTTTTATCTTTGTCTTTATATCAACCAGTTCCTAGCATCGTGCCTGGCATATAGGAAGTGCTCAATAAATGCTTTTCATAATGGCCAATATTGGCCTGGTGTTGCCCAACCAGTTAAAGAAATTTACTTTGATAGAGAAAATGAGCTACTTAAAAACAAAAAACAAACGAAATGAAGAGAGGCATATAGATAAATGCGTGTGCTGGTACGTATATTTTAGTGCTTTTAGAATCTCTGAATGTAACCACTTGGATGCTCCATATGCTTATGTAAATAGCAATCCTTTCCTGGTTTAGTAGGTGAATTGCTTTGACTGAAAAGAAAATAATTTCTTAGTGGGTAGTCTTCTGATGATGAGTCCCTCTAAATTTAGCTGGTCTTCTCTTTGTTCAACAGGCACAATCTGTTGATGACAAAGCCCTGATCAGTGTTTCCAGGAGGATCACCTAGGGTTTCTTCTCCATTGATGTATTCCCTTCTCCCTACAGAAAACTAGTTTTCTTGAGTTTGAATTTTGGTTTTACTTTCTGTGTTTCTTGTAATGAGGTCAATTTCCCTATACCAGTGCATTTACCTCTTCTTTCCCTTCTGGTGGCTGAGGTAACTGAGATCTAAAAGTACACAGTTATCGCTTTCACAAAGCAGTTTCAGCATAAGATAGTAAATGGAATTTTGAGGAGAGTTTTGTGAATGCTGCAGGTATGTGAAAGCCAGCAGACACCATAGGAAAAGTTTAGAAACTCAGAAATGTATATAATACGTGTATAGTAATGAATAATATTAACCCAAATTCTACAATAAATAACTGTAAACATCCAATAAAAGAAAAAAAAATCAGACTTCTCTGGTATGAAGGGAGGGCCAAAATATTTTTACATGGATTTTCCAGTTCAAGGGGATATTGTGCCCTTAATCTCCATGACATGAAAAGGATAACTGATCATTAAGTAGTGAATTATGCTAGATGACTTTGGAGCTATATTCAAACTTTAGGAAACTAGAATAATTATGGTCTTTACTGTGTTCACTTGGATTTTAAAATATACCATGTTATGGAGGGAACAGGAAAATAAAGAAACTGAACACTTCAAGGATTTTTCTTGAGATCAATAGTCACTGGTTGTTTTAATGGTCCAGAGGATTAATCAGCTATTTCACCTCCTAAGAACTAATGCTGACTCCTTAAGGCTCACTATAAAACAATCACTTAAGTTCTTTTTCCCAGAAGCTTCAATTTGAAGGGGAAATTTACCTATAAGGAATTGAAAGACTGATTCAATTAGATTTAGAAAAAACGCTTGACTACTGGTGACTTCAATGGCTTGGGATAGGAATAACCTTCGTTTTCCTCTTAAAAGCAGATTGGTGCAGAGAAAATGTTTTGTAGTTAGGAAAGAGCTAAGTTGAGTGAGCTTAAGTAGATCACTTAATCAAACTTGACCTCATCCTATCCATAAGATGTGAATAACAATATTTACAATAACTCCCCACAAAGGATTGTTGTGAAGAAAATACTTTGTATACTTTAAAGCACTACCAATGTGAGTTATTTTTATTTTGTGAAGTAGATGAGATGACAAATCAGAACTTCCTTAGCATCAGGGGAAGAACTGAACTTTATCCCAAGAATATGTGTTAGGAGAAAGAAAAGAAAGATTTGAGTTTCTGAGCATGTCAATTTATTAAATAATACATGCCAATTATATAATACATTGGGGCAGGGCCTCTTCAGCTTTGGTACTGGACTTTGAATACAGAGGGAGACAGACTTTTTATATTAAAAACAATCAAATAAGACCAAATAATTAAAAGAAAATGATTAATAGACAAAAACAGCATCCAAAATGAGGTAATTTGATTTTCAATTGGAGGAAAAATGAAGGGCTTTCCAAGTTGGGAGGCGGAGAGCAAATAGCAGGTGCAATATTCTGAAATCAAAAAAGAGCACCCCATTCCTCCCAAGTGTCTGTAGTCAATGAATGGAATATGGAAATAATAACTGATTAGCCAGTATGGATTCAGTTTTCAAATAAGAGAATGGGTTGCTTGATATGTTTAATTGTGAGAAAATTTCTTGCATCAATTTTTAGATCTGACCTAGTTTCTAGCTGAAGATTTCTGTTTTTCCATAGAAGACAGGACTGGAACTCATAGTTGCAGATGGTATAATCTGGAATAATATGAGAATGAAGGGGATTGGAAGATTTTGGAATCTCCAAGGTCAGAAAGGGTGGAGAGCAGCTGTCTCTAGTAGTATTGTCAGGCCATGAACCATAGCCTAGGATCAGCAGGGAAGGCAGAGAATGTGTTGATGATGGAGGTAGGATTTAGGTACCTGGAGGGAACTAGAAACAGAAGGATATTCTCTCTGCAGCTTTTTCTTGTAGGGGAGCAAGCTTAGCCAACTTATTCCGCTGGTTACTTCTGACAAGACTGCAGAGATCCAAGTCCAAACTATTCTGAGACTCAGTCTGTTTTCTAATTCCAAATAGTGATAGGACAAGGAAGATGCAGGAAGGCTGGCTCCAGAGACCAGATGAACATGCTTAGGTAAGCTAAGAGATCTAGGAAGGTTCTAGTAATGGACATTGGGAGGAAATTTGGACAACTGGTATAGAGTCCTCTACCATGTAGGTTAGGCTAATTCTTTTTTCTCTAAAAAGCTGAGAAGCCATCTTTGAGACTTGATGAGCATAGAGCTAAGGCATCATTGATTGATGTGATTTCCTGGTTCCCTATGGACATAGAAGAAACCAATCTTTGAGCAGTCAGTGCCTCTTGGACTTGGTGAATTTTCCAAAGCTGATTGAACCAATTCACTACTAGACCAGTGCTTATCCTTGCTGAATATCCTTTCCATGCTCTAGCTAAATAAACCACCTTTTGTTTTGAATCTCTTTATCTGAACTACTAGATCAGTCTGAGCCAGACTATAGTGACACTGATTCACTGGTGAGTTCCATGGCAAGAGATTGAAAGCATGTTGTCTAGGAGAAGGGGGATACCTGGTAAAAGGGTCAGAGACCCTTCAGGTTAGAGGAAACTGGAATGGGTCCAAAGGATATTTTATAAGGATGGTGAAGAGACTGGAGATGGCCACAAAAAGTTCTGCTAAAGGAAATGGGGGAGTTTAACTTGAAAGGGCCAAGATAGAGGGTCCATGGGTGCTTTGAGGGCAATTATGGTGCTGAAGAAAGACTAGACATATTCAGTTTGACCTGGAGAGCAGAAGACAGAGTCAGAATCATAGGTGGGGAATATGCTAAAAGACAGGTTTCAGCTAAATAACAGGGAGAACTTCCTGAAAGTTCTGACTTTGCTGAAAGTGGAATGGACTAACTTGAATGAAGTTGATGTCTCCTTTCTGGCTACACGTTTGTTGGGATGTTATAACCAGGAGTATAATTCAGATGTAGTCGGATTCTTCTTTTTCCTACATAGATCTTAGGTGACGTCCACAGCATCTGTCACACTGATGCTGGTATCCATGGATCCAGGGCCCATGCTGCTCTGAGAGAAGGGGAACAGCCTCAAACAGCTTATGTCCATGCAAGGGACAGACTTCCACATACCTAGTCATTCCCTCCTAGAATGCAATTCTTCTCTATCAGTGCAGGGGCAGCTAAGTAGCGCAGTGGATAGGATACCAGCCCTGAAGTCAGGAGGACCTGAGTTTAAATCTGGCTTCAGACATTTAACACTTCCTGGCTGTGTGATCCTGGGCAAGTCACTTAACCCCAATTGTCTCAGAAAAAAAAAAAAAAGACTTACCAGTGCTACAGCTCTAACTTTTTCTGCTGCACTAGATATATAGGATTCTCACAACCCTTTTTCAAGAGAAACAGATAGATACTTGACTCTGAACTCAATTTTTAACCTTGCCAACTGAACTAATTTGATATCATGTAATATATAATATATAATATATTATATATATATATATATATTATACACACACACACACAGAAAGAGAGAGCCTGTTAAGTGTAAGGTATCATGCTTAATATAGGGATACGAGATAAACAATCCCTGCTTTAAGAAACCTATAATCTATCAGGAAGATAAGGAAAAAATCTGAATTAATTAGAATGGTATTTAGAATATGATTAAGGACAGAGGGCATAAAGAATGATATGAAAGAAGAGAAGCACAGTACATATAGTAAGCACTTAGGAAATTCTTGTTGACTGACTAAAATAAATTTCCTTTGGAGGGAAGCAGGAAAGGTTTCATAGAAGACATGATCTCTTCTGGATCCCAGAAAGAAAGAAGGATTTAAATAACTGGAGATGGAAATGGGAGAACGTTCAAGGCATTGGATGCTGTAACATAAAAGCATAATATGGAAAAAATAGAATGAGGTCCTGGAACCTTAAAGAGTAAACCTTAACCCAAGGCACCTGTTGGCAGTTACTAGAATCACAAGGCTAGATTGTAGGAGGAAGCTGAGTCTAGAAGAGTATACTTTTAAATCCTATCTGTTTAAATGAAAGTAAACATCAAATATCCATCTCAGAAATGATTAAATTCTCACCTGAACAAGATCAACCTAAAGCTGGGAGTAGATGAGAATAAATATTAGGCACAGTAGATAAAGTGTTTGCCTTCCTGGGTTCAAATACAACAAGATAGGTCACTTTACCTTATTTGCCTCAGTTTTCTCATTTATAAAATGAACTGGAGAAGGAAATGGCAACCCGCTCAAGTATAAGCCAAGAGCCAAGAAAAAACCCCAAAGTGGGCATGATTAAATATTACAACAAGAACAACACAGAATTTTGATGCTAGGAGTTATTTTTGAGATCTTCTGGTAAAACTTTCTGCCTGATGGATGAAAGTCCACTATGGTATCCTTGAAAGTGATACCAAATATTATTTTTTAAAAAAGATACTAACTTTGGGGTTCTGAGAGTCCCAGCTTCAAATCTTGGCTTCCTAGCTGACTGTTACCTTTGAGATGCTACAACTTCTCCAGGCCTCAGTTTCCTCATTTGTAAAATGAAGATAATAGTAACATCTACCCCTCAGACTTGTGAGGATTGAGTGAGTTAGTAAAATGTTTCTCAAACTTTGTATATATATATATATATGTATACACACATATGGATATATGTATGTGTATATATGTATATATACATATTTATGTATATATATATATATATATATCAATGCTAGCTATTATTATTAAGCAGGAACCTAGCCTCTAAAAATATTCTGGCTGTATGATGCTGGACAAATACTTTAACTTCATAGTGCCTCAGACAGCTCTATAAGACTATTAATAGTAGAGGGGGTACTGTTTTGCAGTAGGAATTCCTCACACTGGGAACTTCCTACCCTAATAAAATCACAGGTCCAGGGAAAAGAGGCTATATAATCAAAAGCTCTTATTTGTTATTCAATGAAAAGTTTCTGCTAGAACACTTCTAGTGATGAGGAATTTTACTTAATGAGTAATCTAATCCATTTTCACATAGATTGTTCTTTATTCTATTAAGCCAAAATCTGTCTCTCTATAATACCCACCCATTGATGACTGAGTGGGGCAGTAAATAGAGGGCGCTGAAATTGGAGTCCAGAAGACCAGCATTCAAATCCAGCCTCAAGCATTTACTAGTTATGTGACCTTCACCAAGTCGGTTTGCCTCAGTTTCCTCCACTATAAAGTGAAAATGATAATAGCACTTAACTTTCAGGGTTATGAGGATCAAGTGAGATGACATCTGTAAAAGTGTTTAGTACACAGTAAGCACAAAATAAATGCTGGTGGTCCTTCTCCTTCTAGCTCTGTGCTCTGGAGGCAATCTTTGTGAAATACAAAGACTTTATTGATGTGGAGTAGAAGCAAAGAAAGTATAGTAAACGACTGATGGGCAAGGCTAGATAATCAGGTTATATGCACTGGGGAGTTCTATGTTGGGAGGTAAGAATAGTCAGTTCAAGGGTTCATTTTTCTTCCTCCTCCTCCCCCAGGTTCACATGGGAATCAGTTACCTTCCCATGTGATGCTAACGATGTCCCTGGGGAGGTGATGTACAGCATCACTCCAATTACAGGTGCGACGTGCCAAACACTGGAGCCGAGAAAAAGGGCAACGGCTCTAGCGAGCAAAGCTCCGGCTCTCCATCACATTCCAGATTTCTGCTCACTTGTTTTTGCGCCACAGTCTCAGGTGCGATTGGATTCTAAGCTCCCTTAGAGAGACGGCAAAGAGTTCCGGTCCTGCACCATGATTCCAAGAAACAAAATGCGTTCAAATTCAGCACTGGGCAGGTTAGAGACCTCCAATGAGCAGAGGTAAGGGAAGTCCTTTCAGAATCATCTGGTTCTGGCCCTAGTTTCCTGGATTCTCCAGAATGCAGTAAAGTATTGGGGGACAGGAGATGTACGGGGTCATTTATTATGGAAATAGATGTCTGGGGGAGGAAAGGGTGGCAGAGGACTGTTTACTGCTGTCAAGGAAGTAGACTTTGTTTCCCAGAAGAAAGGGAGGGACCTGTTAGTCTCATTTGTTTACAGGGCATTCACAATCTCTGTTGGCATGGGCTGTACATTGATGTACAGGGGTGAATTGGGACCTCCAGAGCATAGGCTGAACTGGCTGTTGCCATGGAATTTGTAAGCTTGTAATTGGAGTGTCTCTCTTAATAAAGTGTTGCCACAAAAAAGGCCAGGATAATGCATTGATAAAAATCTTAACTATAACACAGCAGCAAGTACCATTGAAAAAGGAAAAATAAAATTAGTAAATGATGGGTAGAAAGCACCATATGAAAAAAAAGAAAAGAGGGGCAGCTAAATAGCACAGTGGATAGATACTAGCCTAGGAGTTAAGAGGACCAAATCCAGCGTCAGACACTTAACACTTATTAGCTGTGTGACCCTGCTCAAGTCATTTAACCCCAATTGTCTCAAAAAAAAAAAGAAAAGAAAAAGAAAGCAGTATATAGAATGCTACTGAAAGATCCTGTTCTTAAAATCCAAGATGTAAATTTTTGTATTTCCAAGTATTTACAGCCTTACCAAAAATATCTTATATGATTCTGTTCAATCTTTAGAAATATAACTTTGAAATTCTTGCTTTTTTTCCCCTTAGTTCTTGTTGGTCACACATGGTTGGGGGTCTGTCCTTGTCTCTCATCTTTATACTATCATATGCTTGCATTTCTTTAGTTTAAGAATGAGCTTCCTTCATGTTTTCCACTAAGTCTTTAACCTCACCCTAGTTATTGCCCTTGCTGCTAATTAAAAGTGCTTCGATTCTTCTAAGACAATCAAGATCAAAAGCTTATTTAATCTTGCAAATTTCTGAAAGGAATTTTGACTATAAACTGGATAAGTGTAATATGGCGGTTGCTCCTTAATCTATTAACAAGTCTGAATAATTACCATTTCTGTAAATAGCAGCTATCTCCTGATTTCTCTAGAAAATAGTTTTGCCAAAAGTTTGTTGATGTGGGTTAATTTGATTAGTTAGCTGGAATTCAAGAGCTAGATAGAGTAGACCCATAACTAAAAGATGAGAACAATTTTTTAATGAATAATTATATTAACTGAACCATAACACTCCCGTTTGTTATATTTCCCAAGATGTGTTTGATATATAACATTATTTTAGCATATATATCAATTTGAAATGGGAAGGTAGAGTGCACAGTGGATAGGGTGCCAGTCCTGTCCACTATATAAACTTAATTTTCAGGGTTATTATGAGAATCAAGTGAGATAACATCTATAAAAGTGTTTAGCACACAGTAAAAACTCAGTAAATGCTGGTAGTTCTTCCAATGGAGGACCTCAGTTCAAGTTAAGCTCCACTAGCTGTGTGACCCTGGGCAAGTCACTTAACCCTGTTTACCTCAGTTTCCTTTTCTGTAAAATGAGCTGGCTAAGGAAATGGCAAAGCATTCTAGTATCTGGCAAAGCATTCTAATATGCCAAAAAAAAAAACAAATAGTGTAATGAAATTGGACATGACTGGAAAAAAAATGCACACCAACAAATTTTGAGATGGGAAGATAGGTAGGAATCTTATATGGCTTTCTTTTTCAAAGGGTGAGGAGCAGAGTTCAGCACAAGTGCATCTTGAATCACAAAACAATGAAAGGGGTGGGGGTCTCATAACTATTAAATCCCCTCCTGCAAAGTTTCTCTAAACATTATCTTCATCTTTAAAGATGAGGAAATTGAGCTCAGAAAGATTAAATCAAGTCAAATCAGCAAGCATCTATAACACACTTACTGTGTGACTACAAATAAGCAGAAAGACAGTGCTTGACCTCAAGGAGCTTGCATTATAATGTAGGAAGACAACACAAAAAAGCCATAAAGGGGATTGAAAAGGGAGACTGAGGTAGCAGAAAGCACCTGGTTTGAGGGCAGAGTCAGGAGTGCAGTTTAAACAGGAACGAAGACATGATTGACCTAGATAGTCTCCTTCAAATGGAGGTTCTGAAAAGAACCAGCGATCAGGAGGAGAAGCCTGGAGGATGGGAGGAAGTTTCCAATGTGAGAATAGTCCAAAGGAGGAGTAAACTTCTAGGGTGAAGAAGTTTCTATGGTTTGGTAGAGAAAGCAGAGATTAAATGACTTGATCAAACTTGGCAGATAAGCTTGAAATTTAATTCATCTAGCTCCAAGTCCACTCTTAGCCACAGCTATCCTCCCACCCCCAGTCAATTTGTTGGGTTGTAACTCTAGTCCCTAACAGCAATAACACGTTATGATGCTTTGTGTTTCCCTAGCAATGCCTTACAAATAGAAATGTACAATTCCCTATAAAAGTCCTTTGAAAGAATTGGATTGATTCATTACCTTGAATTAAAGTGTTAGATGACCTGCAGTTGAAGATGAGAGTGACTTTTTGATGCACAAAAGCCTTCTAGTTACAACCAAAAAACCATTAAATCTGGGGCAGCTGGGTGGCACAATGGATAGAGCACCAGCCCCGAAATCAGGAGGACCTGAGTTCAAATCTGCTCTCAGACACTTAACACTTTCTACCTGTGTACAAATAACCTCCCCCAACACACACACAAATAAACAAAGCCATTAAATCAAGAATCAAATGTCAATGCAGGTCTGTTGCTGGCCCTAGTGGCTGGCCCTCAGCTGTGACAAAGAATAAAGGCAGCAGAGGTGTGGTCCTATGGAGTCTTATTCAATTTAACCCCTATTTTAAAAATCAAGGACAATTGCAAAATAAATTCCATCCGTACCCATTTAAGAGGCTAGTGACTTGGCAAATCACAAAGATGTTGGTGGCTTACAGAGTGCACAAGAGTCATTGGAACACATTCCAACACATTGGGAGTTGAGATCTGGAATCTCGTATCTAGAAGCAAAAAAATGGCAATGAAGATTGGAAAGTGTATAAAACTCATGATTGAGGGTGGGGAAGGGGAATTGTTTTAGTGGAGTGCTGAAGGATGGATCTACAAAAAAATTTTTTTAATTCTTCAGAGAAGTGACATAATGTTAGGTGACATGTTTGCTAGAGTTACTATCACACCCTCCTTTATCATAGAACTTTTGATAGTCCCTAGATCAAGTGCTCATGACTTCTGACACATCTTATCCCCTGTTACCATAGCCTAAAGGGTCTTTTTGCTTCAAGCCTCTTCCTACTTCTAATCCAGTCTCCATTCATCTGCCGTAGTGCTTTCCTAAAGCATGTACTCAAGAATTTCTGATGGTTCCCTGTTACTTCTAGGATACAATACAAAATCCTTTGCACTTAAGTCCTCTGCAACTTGTTCTCTACTTCTCCAGTATTTTAGCATGTTGCTCCTTTTCATCCATCCAAAAGCTCAATTAGATTTAACTACTTGCTATTACTAAATACATGTGCTTCTCAATCTCCTCTCTCTGTGCACTGGTTGTTCCCCCACGCCTGGATTTCATTATTCCTCATCTCTGCCTCATGGATGGAGTTAGAATTCAAGACTCTCCTCAAGCACTACCTTCTATAGAAGGTCTTTTCTTCCCCCCCTCCTTCCCCTCTTCCCTCCAATTGTTAGTGCAATTATTGCACTAACTTGCAAAGTTGCCTTGTGATTGCTTTGTATGTGTCTCATATACATCTACATATGTATGGTGAATATGCTTTGGCTCCCTGTTCAAGAGCTAAGACAGCAAAAACCAGAGGTCCATTTTCATGGGGCCACATGACTTCATTAGTGACAAAATCCAAGGACTCTTCCCTTGTGTCATTGTTTCTCTCACTGAATGATACCAGCAGTGCTATCAAACCCACCAGTGCACAACCAAAGATAAAAATGGCCAACACTTTCATCCTGTTCCTTTCTGAATGCTTCCACAGCCAAAGACTCCACTTTTACCTTGTGGCTATCTGGTTGGAAACAACTACTGAATGCCCAGCAACTCTCAAAAACACATTTTTCCATTGACTCTCTCAGAATTAGCTTTTAGCCTCTTCCAAGTGACACTGTCAGAGACACTCTTGTGTGTACCAGTCTTGTGACATTATACCTGTTGCTGTTCATCTGCATTGGGATTTCTTTATCTGGAAATTCCCTATGTGAATGAAATAATAGGTCCAGTACCAATCCCTATCCCCATATCCCCAGCATTTAACATAGTATCTTGCACTATGTGCAATATATATGTACTATATATATATATGTAATATATATTATAAATATATAAATTATATATGTTTAATATGTTAAGTATATAAAAATAAATATATTTATTAAGGTACTTAATAAATGCTTGTTAGTTGATTGATTCTGTAAATATCTTGAGGGAAATCCTTGCAGTAGACCTGAATATTTTCAAATATGTGACTCCAGATGAATCCCATGATGTTCCACAGAATTAAGCTCTCAGAATTTTGGAGTTAGAAGGATCTTTAGAGTTTATTCCTTCTGCAGCATTCCTGAAAACTCTTTATACAGGTTTTGTAAAGACCCCAGGGACATGAAGCTTGTGTTTAAGCCATCCCATTCTCTTTTGCCCTCTGAAGCAAAACAGAACCAGTACAATCACTTTTCCAAACGATTATAGGCTCCTCAATATTTGGAGTTTAAAGGACCTTATACATAGTTCATCTAGTCCAGTGGCTCTGAACCTGTTTTATGTCATGAACCCTCTTTGGCAATCTGGGGAAGGCTGATACTATGTGATTTATTACCTATGTTCCTAGCTGAAGAAAATGGCTAAATTTTGTTGAGAGCACTGGTTCTTCAAAGTCTGGAAACCTCTAGGGGTCCCTGAAATCTTTTAGGGGTTCCTTGAAACCAAAACTAGTTTCATAATAATACTAAGACATTTTAATTTGTAATATGGCAAGAACTGATAGATATAACCTTCATATCACACCAGTGATTTCTAATGTCTTTTCTCTAACTGTCCAATCCTAAGAACTTCAGTTTTCTTATCAGCAGATTTAGGACAATAAGGCTTGTATTACCCCATGGAGGTATTGCAAGGAAAGCACTCTGCAAACTGCAAAGCACTGTATAAATGGGAGCAATTATTATTCATTCAACCACTATTCCTAAAGTTCTCCTTGGAATAATCCAACTGATGCTAGACTTTGCCTGCCTATCTTCTGTGTTGCTCAATGATATCCTGTATGTTTCTTAACGTTAGTCACAGGGATGTTGATTACTCAGGCCTGGTTGTTATGGTTAACATTCATTTCATACCTGCTGACACAATTTGCTGCCTCAATAAAAAAAAAAAAAAGAAAGAAAGAAAGGAAAAGGAGAAAGAATCCTTAATCCCTCTTTCTCTTTCCTTCCTCTCTTCTTCCCATTCTCCCTCTCTCTCCTCTTTCTCTGCCTCTGTCTCTCTCTATGTCTCTATCTTTGTCTGCCTCTGTCTCTGTCTCTGTGCGTCTGTCTCTGTCTCTCTCTGTCTCTCTGTCTCTGTCTCTCTCTCTTTCTCTCTGTCTGTCTCTCTGTCTCTATCTTTGTCTCTGTCTCTCTCTCTCTCTCTCTCTCTCTCTCTCTTTGTTTCTCTCTCTCTCTCTCTCTCTCTCTCTCTCTCTCTCTCTCTCTCTCTCTCTCTCTCGATGGTTGTAAAGGATAATGAGTAATTTATTCAGAGCTGTGTACAAATCAGACTATCGCCCTCCAGACGGAATCAACAATATAATTTTAAGCCTCCACACGTTTACAAATGCTAACATTCTGGTGCAGCTGGGTTGCCATGGGCAACGAGAGCATACCAGCTTGTGATCTGAAATATGGGGATGACGTGGCCCAACCTTGCAATCAGGCAGAATCCAAGGGAAGAAAGGACTCCAGAGCCTTCGAGCTTGTCCTAGTCTCTGCTCTCTACTTAAATGATGGTTTGGATTAACTGTTATCTGAAACCACCCACCTTATTTTGTTGCCTTATTTGTGTAGAAGGAGTACATGTTGGTACTATTTTTATTACATTGTATAAACCTATATTTATTGCTAAAGGGGCCTGATCCCCATGTTTATGAAATCTGATGTTCTGCAGAAACCCATTGATTTTTTAAAAATGAATCACAAAAGCACCATTTCTTGATAGGGGAGCCTTTCCTTAATTAAGAAACAAATATGCCTCTGAATATACAATAGCTAAAAAAGAATTTAGAGGTCATATAATTTGACACTCATGTTTACAGAGTTCGAGAAACCTGGAACCCAGGAAGTTAAGGGATTAGCCAAACCCTGTGATTCTGAATTCCTCCTTTCAAGTTCAAGGCTTTTTCCAGACTCCCTAAAGGAGAGTACATTGAATCAGGAGAAAGGAAACCTGGATTCTAATCCCATCTCTTCCATGTTCCCTTTAGCTTGTAATACAATTCCTTTCTTCAATTTGCTTACATTTATAACCAAGAGATATCTTGGCCAAGATCAGCACTCTCATGAATAAAGACACAGAATAATGAACATGGTATAGATATAGATCAAAGACAAGTCTTGTCTAGCTATAGTTAAAGTTTGTGCTGAAGAATAGTTGCCCAATTAGGATGTAGGGTAAAGACAAATGATTTGGGATCTTCAAACATGGCAGAAGAGGAATTTAGCATTATAGAACAGAAAAAGTTACCTTAGATCCAAATTTGGATTAGAGTTCTGATTTTAGAGATTCAAAGCAAAGCCAGTGAAGAAGCTCCTTCCCCTAACACTATCAATACTTGTACAATTTTTAACCTTCCTAAAGCACTGAAAGGTTAAATGACTTTTGTTATCTCTGCAGTGAAGTCAGGTATCAGAGCCAAGGCTTTTAAATTCTGATCTTCCTGACTTCTAGATTCTATCCACTATCTCTATCCACTATGTCACAACATTGACCCATACCTAACACCGTATACTAAGATAAGGTCTAAATGGGTTCATGATCTAGACATAAAGAATGATACTATAAACAAATGAGAAGACATAGGATAGTTTACCTCTCAGATTTGTGGAGAAGGAAGGAATAATTTGTGACCAAAGAAGAACTAGAAACCATTATTGATCACAAAATAGGTAATTTTGACTATATTAAGTTAAAAAGTTTTGTACAAACAAAACTAATGCAGACAAGATTAGAAGGGAAGCAATAAACTGGGAAAACATATTTATACCCAAAGACCTCATTTCTAAAATACATAGAGAATTGACTCGAATTTATAATTGTTCAAGCCACTCTCCAATTGATAAATGGTCAAAGGATATGAACAGACAATTTTCAGATAAAGAAACTGAAACTATTTGTAGTCATATGAAAAAGTGCTCTAACTCACTATTGATCAGAGAAATACAAATTAAGACAACTCTGAGACATCATTATACACCTCTCAGATTGGCTAAGATGACAGGAAAAAATAATGATGAATGTTGGAGAGGATGTGGGAAAACTGGGCCACTGATGCGTTGTTGGTGGAGTTGTGAATGGATCCAACCATTCTGGAAAGCAGTTTGGCACTATGCTCGAAAAGTTATCAAACTGTATATCCTTTGATCCAGCAGTGCTATTACTGGGCTTATCCCAAAGAGATCCCAAAGGAGGGAAAGGGACCCACATGTGCAAGAATGTTTATGGCAGCCCTGTTTGTAGTGGCCAGAAATTGGAAACTGAGTGGATGCCCATCAATTGGAGAATGACTGAGTAAATTGTGGTATATGAATGTTATGGAATATTATTGTTCTGTTAGAAATGACTAGTAGGATGATTTCAGAGAGGCCTGGAGAGCAGAACCAGGAGATCATTATACACAGCAATAACAAGGCTATATACAATGATCAATTCTGGTGGATGTGGCTCTTTTCAACATTGAGATGATTCAACCACTTCCACTTCTTCAGTGGAGCCATCTACACCTAGAGAGAGAACATAGCATTCTCTCTCTGTTATTTTCTTGCATTTTGTTTTCTTTCTCAGTTTTTCTTTTCCTTCCTTCTTGATCTGTTTTTTTCTTGTGCAACAAGAGAACTATATAAATATGTATCCACATATTGGATCTAACATGTATTTCAACATATTTAACATATATCGGTCTACTTGCCAGCTAGGGGAGGGGGTGGGGGGAAGGAGGGCAAAATTTGGGACAAAAGGTTATGCAAGGGTCAATGTTGGAAAAATTACCCAGGTATATGCTTTGTAAATAAAAAAAAGGTTTAATTAAAAAAAGAATAAAGTTTGGTAAGGGAAGGCAGAGGGAGAGAAGCCAATAGATTATGGTCAACCAAGGGAATTTCAGAATTCTTAAACATGGAAGTGGTGGTACATTTGTGGCTAATGGCAAGATTAAGGGTATGATCATCTTTATGTGTGGATGAAGGGGGGGGTGAAAGAGTAGCTTATGAGAAGTAAGTAGGTTGAGATACTGAGTGAAGGAAAATCAGTTAAGTGTGTTGAAGTCTTCTAGTGTACAGGCAAGAGTTGGAGAGGAGAGAAAAGGCCAGATATCAAACTCATTCAGTGACCTGGAAGATCTGTGCCAACAGCTATTAGAATTTTGATTGGGTGGTAAATATGAATAGCCTGAATCTCCAAGGAAGAGAGTTTATTGAGGAATGGAGTCAGGGAAAGAATCTGAAAGTGCGATGGGGAGCGAAAAGTATTTCTACTCCCCTATCAAACCAGTGAGCCAAGGAGAGAGTGATTGAAAAAGTACAGCCAATGAGCAGGGAGTCTGTGTCATCAGGAGAAAGCCAGGTGACAGAAAGAGCTACTAGATGGAGGGAATGGGGAAGGGAAAAGTTTAAGATGAAGGAAAGCTTGTTACCTATGGAACAGATATTTCAGAGGGCAAGGTGAAAGGGAAAAGGTAGAGTTAGGATGAAACTTTGGGGTGAGAGAGAAGGGGATGAGGAATTGATAGCAGAGGTTGAAGAGTGTGGTTTAAATAAGGATCTGTAGTTCATTCACTGGGATGTGAAGGGTATGACCAGGTATGAAAATGTTCGTCACTGAGTAGAGGGCAGTCCCCTACCCTGAAAGGACAAGTGCAGCAAGAGACAGGACAGCCATAGAAAGGGCTACTCTTTTTTGTGTTAGAGGTTCTTCATGTGCCAGTTGGGAGGCTCAGTCAGTAGCAGGAGGTAGAAGATGCCTCATGCTAGTGTAGAGAGAGAAGCGATTGCTTTGGAGTATGGTGGCTCCCCCCTCCCTAGCAGTCTTTCTTCAGAGGATATTGTAGCCAGTGGGAGATGGAATGCTTTGGGTGCTGGTCCTCCCCCAGTCTGAGTTCTCAAGTGAGGAGGAAGTAAGACCATCTCCCCAGTATTTAGACTTCTGTGTCTAGTTTGATGTCGGATATCTTCATTTGGGGCAGAGGATCCCTCTCCAGTTACCCCGAAAAGTGACCTTGGATTGGGGATGGGATGGGGCAAGAAGAGGCAATAATTGTTCAGCAGAATTGCCTCAATTCGGTGAGCATTTTCTAAACCCCTCCTATGTGTGAGGTGTAGGCTAGGCAGAAAAAACAGAAAAGCAAAATGAAAGTCCCTGTCTCAAGGACCCTACATTTTAAATGGTTGGATGAATGGGATTGGGGGATGTGTGAACATGTACACAAATAAATATATACCAATAAATACAAAGTAATTTCAAGGCTTGTGGAGAACACCAACATTGGGGGAATCAGGAAAAGCTTCATATTACACTCAATTTTGGATTAGGACGAGACATTTGACCCAGATGTGACCATGTTTTTCTGGGTTGGGGTGGGGTGGACAGCATCCTGAAGGCAGCTGCAGTTCTCCCTGAGCCAGTGGCTCCTCGGGCTCAATCCTCTCCGGCTGGGCTGAGGGCACGGAAAGCAGAAACTCAGGGATCGGCCCCTCCAGACTGGCTGCTGAAGGAGTACCTAAAAGGGCAAAGGATGAGAAGCCGTTCTATCGACATGGAAGATATAGCCCAGGGGAAAACTCCGCCACATCACGTGGATCTGAGCAGGAGCCGGAGGAGAGGAAAGGTAAGCTCAACCAGAGGAACTCTATCACCAATCCAGTTTTTCAGAGCAATCAATAAACAATTATCAGGTGCCAGTCATGGGTAAGAACTTCATGGAAAGTTCTGGGAATACAAAGAAAGGCAAAAAGAGTTCCTGCCCTCACGGAGCTTATATTCTAATAGGGGGAAAGGTACATAAAGAATTACATATAGTCAGTCAATAAGTATTTATTAAGCTCTTGCTAAAGGTCAGGCACAGGATACTTAGGTGCAGTTACATGAAAGGAGAAGGAACTAGGAGCCAGGGCAATCAGGAAAAAAAGTCTCACATTGAAGATCCTTTCTTCCTTTCCAACTCTCAAAATTTCCTTGCCTTGGATATGTTTGCTTTTTTCTTGATTGTTTTCAGTGCCTTCAGAGTCCTAATCTTTGCTCTTTAAGGTGACAGCTAGCCTTTCTGATGGAGATCAATGGGAGTATGTCAGTGAGTTTGACTTTGCCAGTAATTTAATTTAGTAAGGGGAAAAAATAAAAAGCCAAAAAATTTGGACTTAATAATAATGAACTTAATAACTCACATTGACATAGGGTTTAAGATTTGCAAAAGCAATATCCTTACAAGGGCCCTTTAAAATAGGTGATGGTGAAGGTATTATTATTATTTCACAGAGGACAAAATCAAGACTCAGAGAAATTAATTGATTTTAAGTAGGATCACACAATTACTAAGTGTCAGAGCAGAGATTTGAATCCAGGTTTACATTTTGTTACTACACCTTAACCAATGCAGACACATCTCTTCTTTACAATCTATAATCTTAGAAAACTGCCTAGATCACTGAGTGTTTAAATGACCTCCCCAGGGTCAAACAGCCAGTATGTGGCAAAGGCCAGATTTCAATCCAGCTCTCTCTAATTTTTCTTGGCAAAGGCCAGCTTTCTACATGCTGCCATTGCATGTGCATTGTACTTACTTTATGTGCATTGCAATGGTGGCTTTGGGATGCATACATATGCTTAAATGTCAGGAAATTTCAAGTATCCCTGATCTGCAGGTAAGTGGAAGTAAAGATTCAGGAGGAAGAAGGGCCTTGTAGACAGTTCATTATCTCCTCTGTCCATGCATAATATCTGACTTGGCTTTTTATCTGCCAAATAAATGCCCACTGACATTCACCAGTTTTGTTGAGGTGCCCGAGCCCCTGTCAGTGACTGTAGGAGCCAGGGAAAGCTTGTGATGGAGATAGGTGGCGGCTGTGAATAAGGATGGAGTTTTAATTTAATGCAGCCAGAAGCAATTTTGATTGTTTATTAATCAAGTTAATAAGCTCAGGGATTTGTTACAAAGGGCACATTGCTTATGGGCCATCTAATTTACAGTCAGGGTTCTGCAAAAGTGGAGGCCACTTTCATCTTACTATGAGATAGGTGACAGGGTATGAAACTCTTGGTAGCAATTCTGTATGTCAGGGTTTGCTACCTGGAAGATAAGCCTGCTGAAAAAGAGAGTGTCTGACACTTCAGCAGAAGGTACATGTGCTGTACCCATTAAAATGACCTGTGGGAAGACAGACAGAGGACTATTATCTTTAAATTATCTAAGACTGTTGAACAGATAATGGCCTAGAATACATTCCCCAGGACCTCTAGAAGATTGTTTAGTATTTAAATAATCCCAGTATTCAATTCTTTCATATTATAGGGACAAAGTGGTTAATAGCAAGACTGTCCCTGGAATAACTAAGAAAAAGACCTAATTAATCTAACGTCTTAAGAAGAGCCTCTTTCCTATTTCCTACTCAACAGACGTAGGGTCTTAGGCTTTCTCTTCTCTCAGAAACCCCTTCTCCAGAAAATGTCTGAGAAATACATTCATACTAATGAACAATTAGGTAAAAAATTGACCAGGGTTGGCAGGGGAATGAGGAAGGAATTGTATTTTAACTAGGATTAAAGCTATTTTAGGATAAATTATTTTATCATCTTACATTCACTTTCTAGTTCTCACTTGTTGAAAATATCCAAAGGTGGGCATAATAGGTATTATTAATTCCATTAGTACTCAGATGTCATTAACTTCATTTGACAGAAAAGGAAACTGAACACCAGAGAGGCAGTAATAGGATGAGGCAACCTGAACAAGCTAGTTTATGTCCTAGAGAAGTCGACATGTCAACAAATACTTATTTAGTACCTAGCTATGTCAAGCATTAGGGTTATAAAGAAAGGTAAAAAACAATCTCTTCCCTAATGGAGTTTACGATTTAATGGGCTAGATAACATGCAAAAACTACATATATCCTGAACATATCAAAATATATAAAGGATAAATTGGAGATGATCTCACATTATGTTTAGCATTAAGGGGAACTGGGAAAGTTTTCCTATAGAAAATGGGATATTAGTTGAGACTTAAAGGAAAACAAGAGATGGGGATGGGGATATTTCAGGCATGGGGGGCAACTAGTAAAAATATATAAGCAGGAGATAGAGATAGAGTAAGAAAGCCAGTGTTACTGGATCATAGAGGGAAGGAGAAGAATAATAGAGGAGAGAAAAGTGTAAAAAGACTGGAGAGATTCCTAGGTAGGGGCAAGGTTATCAAAGTGTTTCAAAGACAAACAGTATTTTGTAGTTTTTCCTGAATGAAATAGGTGGTCACTGCAGTTTATTGAATGGTAGTTGGGGGTGGTGGTGATGCAGAATGACACGGTCAGGCCATGAATCAATTTGAAAACTGAGCAAAGGGAATACTGGGGTGGGAAGAGTCTTGAGACAGGGGGAACAACCAGCAGGTTACTTAAGTAGTCCAGGCAATAGGATCGTGGTAGTGTCAAAAGAGACATATGTGAGAGATGGTACTGAGCTCTTGATTGCTTATGGGATAGTAAAAGGGAAGGAGGAGTCAAGGAAGATGCCTTGAGAAGATGGGTCCTTGAAAAAATGGTATTTCCATTGAAAATATAGGGTAATTTTGAAGAGAAGAGGGATCGAAGAGAAACATGAATGTAATTTGGGATGTTGTGTTTAAGGCATCTTAGGTTTTGAAAGAAATGTCTAAAAATTGTGATCTAGAGTCAGGAACGCTCATCTTCATGAGTTCAAATCTGGTCTCAGACACTTACTACCTATAAATCACTTAACCCTGTTTGTCTCAGTTTTCTCATTTGTAAAATGAGCTGAAGAAGAAAATGGCAAATCACTGTAGTATTTCTACTAAGAAAGTCCCAAGTAGGGTCACAAAGAGTTGGATATGAATGAAACAACTAAATGGCAACAAAGCATCCCTCATCACACCTGCTCTATGCATTGTACTTTAAATAATAAGAACAGCTCACATTTATGTAATGCTATAAACTTTTATAAAATGAGACACATATATATACATATACCTTATATATACATATACGTATATGTATATATAAACTGAAACATACATTAGCTGATTTGAACTCAGATCTTTCTAATGGGCGCAGACTTCTATCCACAGCTCCACCTTTCTTACCAATAGCCAGATAGCTAGTGTCACTGGATCACAGAGCATATGAAAAGAAGTAAAGTATAAGGAGATTAGCTAAGAATAATTTAGGTTGTGAAAGGCTTTAAAAACAAGCAGAGGATTTTTTATTTATCCTGGAGGTAATAAGGAGTTATTAAGGTTTACTGAATAGGAATGACATGATGAGATCTGTACTTTAGGAAGATAATTTTGACAACTGAATGAAGGTTGGATTGCAGTAGGAAGAGATGAGGCAGGGAAGCCATTCATAAGATTATTCTAGTAGCCCAGGTATAATATCTTTAAAAAATTAATAATAGCTTTTTATGTTTAAAATACATGCAAAGATAGTTTGCAACATTCACCCTTGCAAAACCTTATGTTTCAAATTTTTATCCCTTCCTTCCCTTTCTTCCCCTCCTCTAGACAGCAGTAATGCAATATAGATTAAATATGTGCAATTTTTCGAAAAATATTTCCACATGCCCCAGTATAATGTCTTGAGGGCCTGAAATATGGTGGCAGCTATATGAGTAGAGCAAATATATATATATTAGGGATATGAATGTACAAAACAACAGGAGTTAGCAAGAATGACACTGAGGTTTCAAACTTTGGTAACTAGGAGAAAGTACACTCAACAGAAATAGAGAAGTTCAAAAGAGAAGTGGACTTTTGGGGGAAATAATTCATCTTTGGACATGTTGAGTTGAACATATCAATAAGACATTCAGCTTGAGGTGTCCAAAAGATAATTGGTGATATGAGAACAAAAGTCAGGAGAAAGTTTGGAATAAATAAAACTGAGAATCATCTTATAAAAATGATCATTGGACTCATGGGAGCTTGTGAGATCACTAGTTAGAGGAAAAAGAGAAAAGGGTCCCATTATGTATTCTTGGAGGAAAACTGTGGTTAGAGAGCATGACCTGATGAAGATCCCATTGAGGAGACTGAGAAGGTGAGACTGAGATTCAGCCAGGTAGAAGGAGTACCGGATAGGAGGAGCAATGTCACAAAAACCTAGTGAAGAGTGAATATACAGGAGGGGGTTAGTGAGAGTGCCAAAGATTATGGAGAGGTCCAGAAGGCTTCTGAAGATTGGGAAAAGGTCATTAGATTCTGTCATTAAGAAATCATTAATAATTTTGAAATGAATTGGATGATAAAGTTGGAAACTTCTCTGTAGAAGGTTTGGAAGAGAGTAAAAAAGGCAAATTGAAGAAACCATTGTAAACAGCTTTTTCATTCTGGAGTTTGGCCATGAAAGGGAGAAGAGATAAAGGATGATGGTCAGCAGGGAGAATAGGATCATATGAGGATTGGTTGGTTGGTTGACATGAGTATGTTTTAGACTGCAGGGAAATAGCCAGAATACAGGGAGATTGAAGATTAGTGAGAAAGAGTAAATGATTTAAAAAAAAAAAAAAGCAATTTGCTGCAGAAGTCTGAATGGAATTGGATAAAGGGTACATGGAGCAAGATTTTTTTCCCCTGAGGCAATTGGGGTTAAGTGACTTGCCCAGGGTCACACAGCTAGGAAGTATTAAGTGTCTGAGATCAAATTTGAACTCAGGTCATCCTGGCTTCAGGGCTGGTGCTCCATCCACTGAGCCACCTAGTTGCCCCGAGCAAGATTTTTTTTTTTTACAAAAAAGGGGCAACCTATAACAGTGGTGAAGCTGGAATAGTGAATATGAAGAAGGCCAAGTTCAAATCAACAATTTTTTTCTTAATAGTATTTTATTTTTCCAATACATGTAAAGATAGTTTTCAACATTGTTTTTTTTTTTTTTTAAGCTTTTGAGTTCCAAGTTCTTTTCTCTCTCCCTCCCTTCCATATTAGTCATGGTCAACATTTATTAAGCATTTACTATATGCCAGGCATTGTGCTAAGAATTGTAAGTACAAATATGAACAGAAAAACTGCTTAAAGAGATGAGTGAGAAGATATCCATGCAGGGACATAGTGAAGAAGATCTGGAGAGTAAGAAGCGGAAACTCAAGTAAGGAATGAAAATATGACTAGCCTGGATACTTTCCATACAGGAATGTTCTCTTTGGTTCTACTCACTTCATTTAGCACCAGTTCATATATTTCCAGGATCATCATTTCTTATGGAACAATAATATTCCATAGCATTCATATACCATAATTTATTCAGCCATTCTCCAGCTGATGGGCACCCATCCAGTCTCCAGTTTCTTGCCACTACAAAAAGGGCCACCACAAACATTTTTACACATGTGGATCCTTTTCCTTCTTTTATGATCACTTTGGGATATAAGCCCAGGAGAGACACTGCTGATTCAAAGAGCATATGCATAGTTTGATAGTTTTGGGGGCACAATTCCAAATTTCTCTCCAGAATGGTTGAATTAGTTCGCAAAACTCCACTAACAATGAATTGATGTTCCAGTTTTCCCACATCCTCTCCAAAATTCACCATTATCTTTTCCTGTCGTTTTAGCCAACCTGAGAGGTATGAAGTGGTACCTTAGAATTGTTTTAATTTGCATTTCTTTAATTGATGGTGATTTAGAGCATATTTTTCATATGACTAGAAATGGCTTTAATTTCTTTGTCAAAAATTATCTGTTCATATCCTTTGACCATTTATCAATTGGGGAATGTCTTGTATTCTTAGAAATTTGACTCAGTTTTCTATGTATTTTAGAAAGGATATCTTTATCAGAAACATTGGCTATAAATTTCAACTCTCCCAGCTTTCTACTTCCCTTCTAATCTTGATTGCATTGATTTTGTTTGTGCAAAGTCTTTTTAAGTTTGATGTAATCAAAATTATCCATTTTGCATTTCATAACATTCTCTAATTTTTTGGCCATAAATCTCTCCCTTCTCCACAGATCTGAGAGACAGACTTTCCCTTAGTCTCCTAATTTGCTTATAGTATCACCCTTTATGTCTAAATTTATGAACCCATTTCAACCTGATCTTGGTATAAAGTGTTAGATATTGGTCAGTGCCTAGTTTCTGCCAAACTGTTTTCCAGTTTTCCCAGCAATTTTTGCCAAATAGTGACTTATTATCCCAGAAGTTGGAGTCTTTGGATTTATCAAACATTAGATTACTATGGTCATTGACTCAATTTGTGACTTGTGAACCCCACCTATTCTACTGATCCACTACTCTATTTCTTAGCCAGTACCAAAAGGTTTTGATGATCTCTACTTTATAAAATCATTTTAGGTTTAGTATAGTGAAGCTATCTTCCTTTGCATTTTTTATTAATTCCTTTGAAATTCTTGACCTTTGGCTCTTTCTAGTTCTATAAAGTAATTTTTTGAAAGTTTGATATGACACTGAATAAATATATTAATTTAGATAGGATTGTCATTTTTATTATATTAGCCAATGATTTTTGTGGATTTATTTTATATCCTCCAAATTTGCTAAAGTTGCTAATTGTTTCTAGTAGTTTTTTAGTTGATTATCTAGGATTCTCTAAATATACCATCATGTCATCTGCAAAGAATGATCGTTTTGTTTCCACATTACCTATTCTAATTCCTTCAATTTCTTTTTCTTCTCTTACTGCTAAAGCCAACATTTCTAGTATAATACTGAATAATAGTGGTGATAATGGGCAACCTTGTTTCACTTCAGATTTTATTAGGAATGCTTCTAATTTATCCCCATTACATATAATACTTGCTGATGGTTTTAGATAGATGAAGAGGCTTGTTTTGTGTAAATGAAATCACAGAAACAGGTGGAAACTTCAGAGATAGAGTGATGAAGAGGGGAAGGTTATTGTAGTTCTAACCACTACCAGAGGGTTACTCCCCTAGGAAGCTGAGTAAGGCCCAGGGAGGTGACACTTCTCCTATTTTCTAGACTTGCCAGAGCAGAGCAGGTTGGAGGAGAAACTGGCCAGACCAGAAGGAGCATAGAGGTCTGGGTCCTCAAGGAGGGGTTATCTTGGGAGGGAGACAATCCCAGGCTCCTCCTCTTATGGGTAACAACTATCAAGCAAAAGATATTCATCCCCAGTTTTGAGCCTGCTAAGGACTTTGGGAAGATAGGAGCAAAAATTGGAATATGATTCCCATTTGTAGATGAGCAAACTGGGGCTCAGGTAGATTCAGGGATAAGACAGGTGCCTTCCAGAACCTATACCTAGAATACAGAGGGTCTGAGAGAAAGGGGAGAAGAGAAGAAAAAAAGTAAGAATATTTAATTGTCTATCTGTGTGGGAGGGTGTTCCCTGAACAAAAGCAGAGTTCCTCCTTTTCCAGGTGATTTATTGGGTATTCTTTTCCCCAAGATTGGAGCAGGACAGAGCCATGTAGCCTCCATTTAAAAGAAAAGCAGGAAAAAATGTGTGTGAGTGTGGGGAGATTTTTTTTGGGGGGGAGAAGTTGGGGGTGGGGGTTATGGTGCTGGGAGAAGGAAGGACCAAGGCCCTGAGGCTGGGGAGGGAGAAAGGGAACTGTGTTGCAAAGGTCCCCAGGTTGCAGAGGACACTTCTTGAGATAGAGGAGGAGGTGGGACTGCTTAGCTCCTTGAATGGGGAAGGACCTCTGAAGGTTTTGTCTCTTTTTCCTGGGTGTCTTCCTTGGTCAAAGTGTCAGGAACTGATTTTGCTCACAAAATTTCAAAGATTCCTTAGAGTCTATTGGTTAAAGTTAAGGTTCCTCTGCCTAGCATTCAGAGTCTTTTGGCACCATCTTGTCCTTCTTCAGGATTTTTCTCATTCCCCTGCAGATAATTTACAATCAAATTGTTTTTGTTTATTTTATATCCTATATTTGGAATATCCTGTCCTATCATTGGTGTCTGTTGCATTCATTCCTACCAGTTCATTAAAACTTAGTTTAAATGCTAATTAAATAATCAAGAAGCATTTCTTGATCCATGGTCAGAAATTATGTTTTCAATTGGACCTTATGCAATGCTTTGTTTTGTAGCTTTCTAAAACACTTATGATTCAATGTTATTTATGATGGTGATCTATATTATTCCCCTATTCTATTATAAATTCCATAAGCATGGTCTAGTTTGCCTGTTCCCTTTATATTGAACATAGCATTTTATACCCAAGGGACACTTAATCATTTAATTGACCAATAGTGAATTTCCCCTAATCTTTTTTCTCTGTACAAAATATCCCCATTCCTTCAATTTGAGGAAGTAGTATGATTACCCTCACCATCTTGATTTTTCTTTCCTCAACAAACATCTTATCATTGACTTTTCTTAAAATGAGGCACTCAGAACAGAACATAATATTCTATGATATAGTTTTGAGCAACATATATTGTATCTAGGATATACTGCAACATATCCAACATATATAGGACTGCTTGCCATCTAGGGGTGGGGGTGAAGGGAGGGAGGGGAAAAATCGGAACAGAAATGAGTGCAAGGGATAATGTTGTAAAAAAATTACCCTGGCATGGGTTCTGTCAATATAAAGTAATTATTAAATAAAAATTAAAAAAAAAAGTTTTGAGCACTGGCAAAGTCCTTTAAAACTCTTTTGTTTGGGGTATTATATTTCTTTTTTTCATTGCAGTTTAAGTCTGAATTAGTTTTTTGTGGATGTCATATCCCAGTATCAATTCAAATGGATCTTGCAATCCATTAAGATCCTTGTGAACTACTGTCTAGTCACCTTACCACCATCCAACACTTTTATGATTGAGTTTTTTTTTAAACATGTGCAGAGATTTACACTTATCTTTATTAAATTTCATCTTGTTATCTTTGACCCATTATTCCAGCCTGTCAAGCTATTCTTACACATAATAAAGAAAGAATGACCTCTAAGCAAAAAGAAATTTAAGATTTTCTTTTAAATGTATCAGCAACTTGAGTTAAAATTAATTTTTGTAAAATGAGTAAGAACAACTACTTACAGGATAAGGGGTTGAGGATGATACTTGACAAGGTTAGTTAATCTGCGGAGAAGGGATCAAGCTCAGACCTTTTTAGACAAATGGGATTCTCTAAAGTGAAGATGAGATAGTTAGAATTTTAGGATAGGAAAGCTCAATAAGGCATAATTCAAATAAACAATGAGTGAAAAGTAAAACTTTGAAGAAAAGCTGGAATAATTGTGTAAATCTTTTGATGGAAGAAAAATTATAGCAGAGCACTGAAGGATAAATGGGCATTTGTATCTGAAAGGAAAGTTACTTCTTCCCCATCTTAAGGTAGGGGATGGGGTGCTGAAATTTTAAGAGAAGTGATAAGAAGATTCTAACATGCTAGAGGAGGTCAAGGGCCTATGAATGTACCACTGCAGTGCCATTGCAGAGATTTGCTACCACGGGATGTGAAGGCTCTCTATTCTCTCTACTCTTCTGCTACTGCTCCAGAACCTTGGCAGCTTGATTCCTAGGACTGGGAAGTGGAGAAGGAAGAGACTTTCTCTGAGTTGCAATGGGAAAGAAATGAGAGGAGCTCCTAAGCCTGAATGCTACTGCTTCCACTATTAGCAGGAGTGAGAATCTGGTCTATCTAGAGCACAATTGTCACATGTGACAATTGACTCACAACTGTTAAAATAGTCTTCCTAATTCACTGAAATGAACAGAATATTTCCTTACTCAAATAAAAACTTTAAAGGTTCCTCATTGCTTTGATGGGATAAAATACACATGCTAATTTAAACTGGTATTAAAGGCCCCTGCAATTGAGTTCTAATCTGCTATTTCAAATTTATTTCACACTGCTCTCCATGATCTACCCATTCCAGTCAAACTGGACTACTAGCTTCCCTTACACTGAGCTCATACTGTCCTCTCTAGAATCACTGCAGAACAGCAAATTCTAATTTATTGAGAATTATCAAAAGTGAACTATTCCTCTTCATCACAAAAAGAGTATTTTTCTTCCCCTAACTTTGTTTCTTTAACATTACATTTTGCATTTTTCTAGTCTCTAAAAGCCAGTATTCCTATGAAACTCAGCGCATTATTGGTCTGTAAACATTTTGCTCTAGGGAAGTTGAGAAAGAGATCATTTTCTGCTACTTAGAGAGAACTCTCTAAATTACTGGGGCTTCCTCAGCTGGGTGCTTGAAATGAACTGCAGGCTCCTCAGAAGCAAGGAAAAGAGTAAACCATATGAGTTGAGATGATCTTAGATTGCCCTGGACATAAAGGAGTCATCTATGAAAGAAACTTTTCCCATCACTCCTTTGAGGCAATGGCTTTGGGCATTTTCCTGGGACTGGGTCAAGGTAATTTCTCCCAATACAGGGTGGAGCCAAAGAGTTGATCAGATATAACTTCAAACTTGAAAAGAGGAGGTAGAAAAATGGACTTTGACCATATGAAGTGGCCAGAAAGACTAGTTTGTTTCCCTCATTGGTGAGGGAACTCTGACCTCCAGACAAAATTCCCTTTCTTCCTCCCTCCTTCTCTTCTTTTCCTTCCTTCCTCCCTCCCTCTCTTTCTCCCTCCCTCTCTTTCTCCCTCCTTTCCTTTCCTTTCCTTTCCTTTCCTTTCCTTTCCTTTCCTTTCCTTTCCTTTCCTTTCCTTTCCTTTCCTTTCCTTTCCTTTCCTTTCCTTTCCTTTCCTTTCCTTTCCTTTCCTTTCCTTTCCTTTCCTTTCCTTTCCTGTCCTTTCCTTTCCTTTCCTTTCCTTTCCTTTCCTTTCCTTTCCTTTCCCTCCTTCTTTCCTTCCCCTCCTTTTTTCTTTCTTTCCCTTGATCTACATGAGGAATCATACCTTTATATGTGTGTGCTCTGTCCAAAGGTATATAAATTTTCCTAAATCTCAAAAGACATTTTGGGGTTTGGTGTTTAGATTCCCCCCTACTTATTTATATTGCCATTCCTCCCCCCTCCTGCACTCCCCAAATGGGACAATTAATTATTTTGTCTTATGTATTTTTCATTTCTGATTTCTTGAAATAGAACTCTGAAAAAAACAGACTTTGATAAAGCCCACTGGGATCCAAATAAAGTTACTTGAATAGGCCTTTAAATCCAAATCACTCTGGCTCTCACTGGCTAATAATAGAATCAAGTCTAAGCCTCATTATTTGGATTTTGATACTTTAGAGTGAGTGTAAAGAGCAGTTATTTCTGTTCCAACCAGAAACTTATGGGCTTTCCTTCTTAGACTTGAGTTTTTTTGAATAGACAAACTAGGCTACCTTTTACCTCAGTTCTTAAATCAGTGAATGGGCTTTGCCTCAGTAAAACTGAGACTTGGAAAAAGACCTCGGTTTAAAAGGGCCAAGGTTTCCCACTGCATCTGGAGTCATCTCCAGTCATCATGACCTAAGTCTTGCTACTAGACTGTGATGATTCCTGGAGGAGAGGGAGAGACTGATGACTTTGTACAGTCCTGCCTCACTTAAATTCACTTCATTAGCAAGTCAAGACATTCTCCTCCTGATGTCATTGGTTCTCTTCAAGAATGTAGGATGAACAGCAATCTAAGCTTTCATCTTCTTTGTGTTGATGGTACTCACCATACCTACATTTATATAGGCTCAGTTCTTTGATATCACCACTGATTATTTCTTTTCTTTGATATTCCATATACTATCAGTTGGTAATCCTACTCATTATGCCTTTATAATATCATTCATAATGGCTTCCCTCTTTTCTACTTCCATTATCATCAACCAAGTTCAGGATATACAAAAAATATTTAAAACAGCTCTTTTTGTAGTGACAAAGATATGGAAACTAAGGGAATGCCCATGAGTTGGGGACTGGCTGAACACATTAATGATATATGAATGTAATGTTAATATAATGATTGAAATTAATTAATGTAATATGATGAAATATTATTATATGATGACTTTCAGAGAGACATGAGAAAACTTCCATGAATTGGTGCAGAATGAAGTGATCAGAACTAGGAAAAAATTTATGCTATAACCAAAGCACTGTAAAAACAATATTGAAAGAATTAAGAACTCTGATAAATGCAATGATTAATCAAGATTCCATAGAACCAATGATGAACAAGGTTACCTACCTGCTGGATTAAATATGTAGAATGAGACACATTTTTAGACATGGCCAATTTTGGACTTTGTTTTACTTACTATGCATATCTGTTACCATACCTTTTCTTTTTACTGGAGGGGAAGGAAAGTAGAAAATAACAGAATGGTTGTTTTTTGGGAAAGACAGTTTTTAAAAATCAAAGAAGAAGAAGAAGAAGAGAAAGAGAAAGAAGCAGCAGCAGCAGCAGAAGAAGAATCTATAGATGCAAAAAATAAAAACCAAGATTTAAAGAGTTTTTAGAGATCATTTAGTTCAATCCTCTCATTTTTCAGATAAAGAAACTGAGGCCCAAGAAAAAAATCATGGAATCATAGATTTAGAGTAGGAAGATACTTTTGAAGCCATTTTTATATAAACCCTTCATTTTACAGATGAGTAAACTGAGTGACTTTCACACAAATCATGAGGCAGAATTGAAACTCAATTTTCTGAGTTCAAAGCCAGAACTCTTCATTGTTCCAAATAAACCTCATTTTGTTTCCCTTACAATTCCATTCAATTTTCAGCTGGGCAGTAGAAAGATATCTGAGAAGAAAAATGTTTGAAGTGTTTATGGCTGTCATGTGGCTGAGGGGTAGTTTGGCTATGAAATCAAGGCACTTTTCCCTCTTTTTTCTTAAAAAAAAAAAACAAACAGTCATTCAGGCCTTTTAGCACTGTCATATGACTTGTGTTTGGTGGCAGTTACTAATTTTTAAACCCTGCCAGGCACTGGAGGACACAGAAGGGACATATGTTTTCCTTGTGTTATGTTCCAAATTTGCTTAAAAAAAACAAACAGGCAATTATGTGAAGGTCTGATTTATATTTCCAGGGAACAGCATAGTAATTCCCTTGTTTTTGTAGCTGTAGTGTTCCAAAACTTATTTATACTGCGGACTTTTCAAAGGAAGTTGGGTAATGATCATAAGATTTTTTTTTCTTTCTGTCATGACATCTGAAAATTTTATGAGTTTTCTGAGATTTAAGAACTTGTCCTGCTTTTGCTGCAAGCAGGGAACATGGTTAAAAGTGATTTTATAGGGAGAACAGTCACTTGGTTAAGCTTCTATGGCTCTCTATACTTTGCTTTAAAAAAAAAATCTTTATGCGGAACATTTCAGGCTTCACCTTCTCTCTAGAAAACTTTTCTCTTTTCCTCCCCTCATCCTGGCCCAGGCTAGAAATGAGCTCACCCCTCTCAGAGCTCTTAAGGAAGGCTCTTTGCACTTCCTGTGAACTTTTTTCTGGACCAGACCCATGATTTCATCAGTGAAGAGAGTTCCCAGTGGGGAACTCTACTAATGAGGTGTATTGATGGGCATCTTCTCCACAGCTACAATTTTAGAGAGAGAGCTTGGGCTATGAGAGGTCTAGGACAGGACCTGGATCCAGAGCTTTCCTGAGCCAAGGCCATCTCTCTATCCTGTAGGCCATGGCAATCTTTCATAGACTTACTTCATTCTTAAGGGCATTATTGCTATCTTTGGAGTTCTCTTATCTCTTTTCTATACTGTAAGATCTTTGATATCAGGCACTTATTTTTATCCCTGGTACCTACTAGACTTACATAGTTATCATGTTTGTTGGATTGGATTAGATTGGATTGGAAGTCACTTCTATAGAAGGGGCACAATGAGCTCTAAGGTTTGATGAGCCATCAATCCTCTTCTCCCTCTTTTTTCCCTTCCTTTCTCCAAAATGTAGGATTCAAGAAAAACAAAGATCAATTTAAATATTTTATTTCTCTCTCTCTTTTTTTTTTTTGGCTGAGGCAATTGGGGTTAAGTGACTTGCCCAAGGTCACACAGCTAGGAGGTGTTAAGTGTCTGAGACCATATTTGAACTCAGGTCCTCCTGACTTCAAGGCTGGTGCTTTATCCACTGCACCACCTCGCTGCCCAATATTTTATTTCTCAAAGACCTCTCTTTTACCTGTTGAAATATGTAGGATCCTTCTTAATTGAATAGGAAAGACTTACTTGAACCTTGGTTGGAAAAGTTACATTAAAATTATAATAAAAGAGATACTCTGCTAGAAGAGGGGGAAGGAAGAAAAGAAAGGAGGGAGGAGGAAGAGGTTCTAAAGCACTTTATTGCATAAATTCATGTCCAAGACTTTTTTCTTACACTAGAGTGGGTTGCTCACATGGATGCTAAGACTACCATTCCACACTTACTTGTGACATCCAGCAGAGGCCATTAATCTAATCCTTTTATTTTATTAATAAGGAACCTAAAACCTGTGAAGTTCAATCAGCTTGTAGGACATAAAGGATAAAGTATTAGGGATAAGATTTGATCCCAGAACCAATTCCCCTTCCATTGTAGTTATGATTCAACAAGGTAAAATGACTTCAAGTCATAGAAGAGATTTGATTAGAAGTGTAAAATTTCTGACAGTTTGGAATCAAAATAGACAAAATGAAATGAAGTTTCTAGAATTTCTGGAAATCATAGAGTAGGGGAAAGATAGAGAAAAAGAAGGAGGAAAGATGAATGGATCATAGACTCCGAGCTGCAAGGGTATCAGAGGTCATCTAGATCAACCCCTCCTTCCCATTTTACAGATAGGGAAACTGAAGTCCAAGAGGATTAGGTAATAAATATCAGAGATGGGAATTGAACCTGGGTTCTCTGACTTCACAGTCAGCAAGCAATAAGTTTTAAAATGGGAATAGCTGACATCATGTTTTATTTTAGGAATATAAAGTCAATTGTGTATATTTTGGTTTGTTGATAGAGTTATGATATTTGGTATATTTAAAGATGTGAAATCTCAGGGAAAAAATTAGAAAAATATACCATCACTCTCATACACTCCCCCTTACCACTCACTTTCAAGGAAGGAAGTGAGAAATGCTTGAAACAATTGTCTCTCTCTACCCCCAGTATTCCTCTGTCTTTCCTGGGCCTTTTATATCTCAAGACTCATGATTAGAAGTCATATCCTTTCAAAGCCTCCAGCCAGCCCCTTGTTTAAGCCCAGAATAAAAGCTGATTTTTCTCATATGTGCTGTGTTCGAAACCAGATGTCAGAGTGGCTTAAGACATAAACTGCTTTTTTTTTTTTTTTGGATTGTGCATAAAATTTGGTCTAAGGTACAGTTGAAATCTGACTGTGGTAATGTCTTTCTTATGTCAGGGGAAACAACCCATCAGCATCACATCATAAGCTTTTACATCCCACACTTGCACAAAGTTAAGGCCCTTCCCCCAGTTCAGCTCCTTTAATCTTTCCTCTAGAATTCCTCTCACCCCAAAGTGGTTGGCTTATCCATTTAAAGTAGAAACCTCAGTGCTGCCTTTTTCTGTTCTCTGAACCCCAATAGTATCACTGTTTTTACTTGGGAAACAGCTGGTTTTGTTCTTCAATGAGTATCTATTAAGTAGCAATTAAGAACATCGGTGTGATGAACATTGTGGGGGCTTTGGGAGAAGGAAAGGAAATTTAACTCAATCCACCGAGAAGGGATTCATAAATGGCTTCACTCTTGCAAGACTATGAATGTACTAATAGCTTCAGATTTGGTCTTGGGATCCCTGAGTAAGTGATATTTCCCTGTGGGATCTGAGATAACAAGCACACAGTTTTCAGAAAATGACCCTGCCGGTGAAATGAACAATTTCCTCATTCTCTAGCTTCTTCTGTCTTGAGCTACCTTGGATTGAGCTCGGATGGAATGGCAGAAATAACCAAAGCCTAACTTTATGCCCTGGGTGAGCTAGATAGGTCCCCCAATGACAATTTTGTGCATTTCTTCAAAATCAGCAGTTTGAGGACTTTCTGTCTGCATATGCTAGTGTGTAGTATAAGGATGATTATAGAATTTTGGAGCTGGAAGAGCCCCTACAATTGATCATTTTAGCTCTCTTATTTTATAAATGAGGAAACAGATCCAGTAAGGAGTGCTACTCAGTTATAGAGAAGTTTGAATACTAGCATTAGGGATAATTTAGAACTTTTAATCTTTAAAGTTTTCTTCCTCCCTCCCTCCTTCCTTCCTTTTCTCCCTCCCTCCCTCTCTCTCTCCTTTCTTCCCTCCCTCCCTCTCTCCTTTCTTCCCTCCCTCCCTTCCTTTCTTCCTCCCTCACTCCTTTTTTCCCTTTCTCCCTTCTTCCCTTCCTCCTTCCCTTCCTCCCTTCCTCCCTTCCTCCTTTCCTTCTTTCCTTCTTTCCTCCCTCTCTCCCTCCCTCCCTCCCTCCCTTCCTCTCTCTCTCCCTCCCTCCCTTCCATCCTTCTTTCCTTCCATCCTTCCTTCCTTCCTTCCTTCCTTCCTTCCTTCCTTCCTTCCTTTCTTCCTTCCTTTCTTCCTTTCCTTGTCCTCATTAATGTAAATAATGAATCCCATGAAGTGGTCACATGTACTTGATTTGTGCTATTACATATCATAATTATGTAAAATATAGTAGTTGGTTCCAGTTCAATAAAATCTACAATGTGAATTTTAAAAATACCATTATTTTTATGGGATTTATTGTTCTTACTAATCAAGACTTAGCTATAAATTACCTAAACAAAACCATTTAAATGGAAGAGTTCAAGATTGATCATTTTATATAGATATACATAAAAGACAAAAGAACAAAGGTTATGAAAAGAAGTCTGGATTTTGAGAGTCAAAAGTTTTGGATAAAGTTTTGTTGCTTTTTTTAAATGTATGATTGTGGTCAAGTCAATTGATCTCTCTGAAGTCTCTTAATCTCTAAAATGGGTACAATAATATTTATATCACTTTGCTCACAAGGTGATTTTTGAAGATCAAAGCAAATAATGGACATAATATAAAATGTCAGATCCTACAGAAATGTTATCTTCCTTCCTCCTCCACATTTTCTTCTTTCTCCTTCTTCTGCTATTCCTCCCGGCTGCAGCAACACCCACTCTGGAGGCCTTGATGTACTTTGTAGTGAGTTCCAGAGGTGTGCTGGAATGGACTCTGCTCTTGAGAACTGGTTATCAAATTTTCACTGTGAGCATTTACAAAAATGAAAATTGACCAACACTTTAAATCAGGACTTGATTTATTGTTTTCTTGACTATCTTGAGAAAGTGATGGAGAAAATGTTAGTAATTCAGATTAACTTAAAAGTGTGTTCTGCATCCTTTTTTGGAAGGGGAGACAATCTGGTTGTTGATACCAGCACACTCTTGGTGAGATCCCATTATATTTAGGCCCCAAATCCTCATATTATCTTCCTGCCAAGATTCAAGGCTCCCTTTACTTTTTGCTTTGGGCATGTTAATCAAACTAACCATATGATTGTTTCTGCAAAAGGGCTTTGTCAATCAACTATACTTTGTGGATCCACTTTCCATTCCAATAACTTCCAGACCAAAGCAAGTTTTGTTAGCTACCATTTTTTTATGTGTGCTCTCTCCCTTATTAGAAGGACAGTTTCTTGAAGTCAGTGACTCTTTCTTTTGTATTTGCAACCACAGAACATAGCACAATCTTTTTTAACAATAAGGTGTTTCTGGTTAATTCCAATAACACTTATGATGGAGAGAGCCATCTGTATCCAAAGAGAGGATTCTGGGGATTGAATGTGGATCACAACATAGTATTTTTATCTTTGTTGTTCTTTGTTTACTTATTTTTTTCTTCTTTTTGATCTGATTTTTCTTGGGCAACATGATAAATGTGGAAATATGTTTAGAAAAATTGCACATGTTTCATCTATATTGGATTACTTGCTGTCTAGAGGAGAGGACGGGGACAGGGAGGGTAAACATTGCAAACTATAGTTGCATGTATTTTGAAAAATAAAAAGATATTTTAAAAAATAATTTAGCATAGTTCCTGGCACAGAGTAATTGTTTGAGAAAATTTTTTTTTAATTTGGTCAATTTTTTTTCTCCTTTCTTCCTTCTTCCCCTTCTTGTATTACAATATTGTGGATAAAGGGCTGGATTTGGAGACAAGAATACCCAGTTTCAAATCCCACCTCTGATTGTATGACCCTGGGGAAATCATGTAATCTCTCTGAGCCTTAGTTTGTTCATCTATAAAATGGCCTTGATTATACCAGTCATATCTACAGGTCAATGTACAACATTGTTACAAAGGTTCTAATGGGATGTCATATAAAGCACGCTTACAGTCAGTTATTAGAAGAAAAAACACTAATGTTTGATATGGCTCTGGCTCCTATGCTACTGGGCTCTGTACAAATCCTCAGAGACAAGATTCTTGATAAGATAAATTCAAACAACATGGCTGGAAAATGATCCCAGGTACAAAGTCACTGGTACCAAAGAGAGTTTCTATAGTGAAAGGAAAAGAGTTTTCTTCATCCTTCCATCTATTTTTCTTTTTTTCTCTCTCTTTTTCCTTGCTTATTGCAGTTTCTCTCATTCTCCCCATTATCCTAGTCAAAGGAAAGAAGTAGGACTTTGGTAATAAAATGGACTAGGAATTAAAATGAAAACAAAGGAAATTGAGAAGGCCTTTTTGAAAATTTCCCAAGCATCCTAACCTAACCTTACTGTACTTTTCATAATTATAAAGAAAATAATAATTTAGTGTATTTTATAGAAAGTTAATAGAAATTTCTGTAGCATATCTGTAGTCCAAATACTATTGATTTCATTATCAAGTTGTTACTACCTACCATTCTTTTAAAAATTTCTCTTCTTTCTCTTTAAAACAAGATTGAACATCAAGTGACCCTGGAAGATCTGAAAAAAATAAACATAGCTTTTCAGGTAGGGATTGTCCAGTGGAAGTTTTTGAAACTTGCTAGGTAAGAAGTCTTCTTTCTCTTTTGGTATTAGAGCCAAAACTAGCTTGCTGTTTCATACCTTATTTAAATTCAGAGTAGAAATGAAAAAGGACTCTTTGTTGCCTTGTGATTGTAGAAAGTGAGACATGGCTGTACTGTGGGTTCCCCATATTGAATCAGGGGTATTAAAATCAAATAGAAATAGGGTTTCTAAACCATATATAAGGATCCCCCTACCACAGCATATTGATTTACAAAAACACATTAACATTATGTTTCATTGTATTTTTTACTTATTTTGTTAAATATTTTGCTGCAACTTGGGAGTGTTATGAAAGCATGAGGCCATGAGTTTAACCCCTCTGCTATAAAGGACTTCTATGTTTACGACCAGAACAAAAAAATATCATGAAACTTCATCTAAACAGGTTCAGAAGTGGAAAGCTAGTCAATGTAATTGAATAGATCAGAGTCAGAGGCTGGGTCCTAAACTAAATAGAAGGTTCCTGCTTGGATCTCTTGGATCACTATCTTTTTACTTCTAGGAATTTGAAAAAAGAGGCAGAAAATTCTTGGACATGGACACATTCATATGGATAATGAAGAAGTGTGTGAAGTCACCTAACAAAGTAAATGTATATTTTCTAAAGTTGGAGGAAACTCCAAACCTAATCCACCCAATTGCATATTTCTAGGATAGTTTTTGTTTGTTTGTTTGTTTTTATCATTTTATTCATTTTAGAAGAGCTCCATGGCATTGGGGAAGGATGTCATGACATGCAAGTGAACTGGATTGAGTTGAGGGAGGGCTGTGCAAGGTCCCTCCTTGAGTCCCAGTGGCCAGAATAGATCAGGAGAACTGGAGGTGGCCCTGGATGCAGTGGGAGATCTTTTTAAACTAAGGTCTTTAGTATCAATCTGACGAGGCGATACCCATTCAGAGGTAGATAGTAAACCTGAAGGGATAACCATAGATCATGTAGTCAAACTTTCTCATCTTTCAGATAAAGTAAAAAAGCCCAATGAGACAATGATCAGCCCAGATTTAGAGATTTATAGCTGAAAGGGATTTTAGAAACCTTCTAATCCAACTTTATCATTTACTGAGAGATTAAGTGACTTGTCTAGAGTCACAGAGCTAATCAGTGGTAGAGTTGGCATTTGAATCCAGGCCTTTTGACTTCAAGCCCTGTTCTCTTTCCATTATATTTACTGCCATACTATCTCTCTAAGGCCTCTTTCCATTAAAATTCTAGGGTCTTTATGTACTTAGACAAGCCTGAATTAACATATAGTTCAAACTGTAGAACGTTTTTTAAAAGAAATGAAGTCATTACTTTTTCATAAATACTGCCACAGCCTAGGCTAATAAAGTGCAGTTTAGAAGTCCTTAGAGATCTAAATTTCCCTAAAGACTGGTTTGTAATTAGCATACTAATTGTTTTTAGGTAAGTGAGTCTTTGTGAAGTGCTTTCAGGCCCTTGAAAAGTTTTAAGTATTTTAATAATCCCCCTGCAATCTAATTTAAGCTTAAACAAAGAAGAAGGTTTTACTGGGAAAAAGTAGATTTTTGCTGGACCCACTGTGCAAATGCTCACAATCCAAATGAGTAATCTAAATCAGCAGTTCTCTAACTTTTTGGTCTCAGGATTACTTTAAACTCTTAACAATTATTGAGGATCCTTCCTCTAAAAACAGTTTTGTTTATGAAAGCTATATCTATCAAAATTTACCACATTAGAGATTAAGATGTTTTAGCATCATTATGAAAAATAGTTTTGATCAAATGAGTCCTTTGAAAGGGTCCTAGGAACCCCCAAGAGAGCCATACTTTGAAAACGGCTGGTCTAAATTAATGAGATTTTTACTATGTTTTCATAAGAGTAAAAGTTGCCCAGGAAGTGGGAATTTTTAATTTTTCCCTGTACAGCTACATGATAAAAATTTTAATTAAAAGAAAAAAAAAGTTAGACACAGTTCTGTGACCTTACTTCTAGAATTGAAAGAATACACCTTTGAAAAATACTGGAGTAAAAGATTTTTCTGTTGTCTCTTGCTTAGAACAAAATATTTGAATTGGAATTTAAATATTGTCAGTGTTTTTATGGCTTCGATTTGTTGCAAGATATATTCTTTAAACCATTTCCATTTTTCAATGGGATTTTCCTCTTTTCTGAAAAAATTGAGCAAAATAATTCCCAAATGAAATCAATCGACTTATCACAAGCATTTATTATGTTCCTATTATTAGATGATGAGGATACAAAGAGAAAAATAACCAAAGCACGTAAGCAACTTGTATTTGATAGGAAGAGCAAAGAGAATTTAAATGAAAATAAAATAGAATTTTTTTTTTAAAAATGACAAACTTCGAAGGACCCCAAATCAGCTACCTGCTCTAGACTTTTTAAAATTTTAAAATTTTAATTTTTTAAAAATTCCTCAATTTATTTGGGGACAGAGGAGGACAGATTGACCAGTTAGGAAGTCCATGATATATTTGAAAGGTGTATGCATGCCCTGTAAGATGTATATATCTATATGGGAGGGTTGACAGACTATTCAACAGGAGACACTGATAGTTATTTCTGAAGTCTTGCCCTCTCCAAAAGAGATCACAGTCTGTTATTCTCTAAGAGAAGAAATATTGGACTAGAAACACACATGTGTACACATGCACACACACGCTCTCTTCCCATATTACTGGACTAAGGTACATAAATTCAGAACAAAAAGCTGCTAGAATCCTCTGACTCTTCTTCCTTGAAGGATAGGTAGATAGCCCTTATCTTACATTTGCCATTTTAAATATTTTCTGCCAAATACTAATTACACTAAAGACTGTCACAACTAGTGAATATGAAGCAAGCCCATTTATCCAAGAGAATAGTAAATAGAAATCAGAGAAGTTATTCATATGAGAGTGAATTAGCTCTCCAGTTGGGAGAGAAATATTTTAACTCAAAACAAGAGAGAGATCCCCATCTCACCCAAGAGGAAGTGTTTCAAAGTCTTAATGGAAAACTGAAAATTCAGAATAATTTGAGAAATTAGCTTTTCTTACCTATTTTTATTTCCAAAGTCTGACTTTCCACAAGTCTGGAGTTGGTCCCCAGGAGCAGTACATGTATACTCTCAATGACAACATGGAAAATGTCTCTCCTCTCCACAGCTCTTTAGCCCTGATGAAAGGAACACAGCACTGAATACACATTCTCTCCATGAATTAAGAGGGTCTCCTATAAACTGCTCCAGGTTTGGTTGGAAATCCAGACTACATTTCTCCCCTGAGCCAAAAAATTTTATAGTCCCTTGCGAAAATCAGCTGGAGGTAAACTTGAAACGAACAATATCAATCAGCCTACCGTGCTTTCAAATCACAAAGGTGATTTTTAAAATTATCTTAGATAACCAAGATAAGGTATTGTTGAAAATAAAACAAATATTAAATATTCATTAACATTGCATGCAATCGAAATATCAGTATGCAATGCCCACCTGGTAGAATATTGCACATATAATTATATCAATTGGTAAAAAATATTTAGGATGAATGGTAACTTAAAGTAAGAGAGTGGAACTAAGATGAATACACTATTTCTTATGACTGAAGTCTTCCAAGTAACTGCTGCAATTTAGAATTATGATTGTATGTATCACATAGCCCAATAATCAACCTTCACTGCTCCATTTGTTTCTAGATTTAATTCAAAGTGTTGATGCTACATAACTCATCAGTGAGGAAACCACATATTTGTTCCTGATAGAAGCTTAATTTGTTGACTTTCTGGGCATAGCATCCAGAGACTCTAGAGTGGAGGATGGATACAAAAAATGACCACATTACCAACCTACCAGGTCATTGGTTGCAGTTAGAATAGGAAATAGTGTAATTCAAACTGACTTGTTGACATGCTTTCCCACTTATACACAACTTGGAACTTTTGACCTTGGCAATAGTGCAGTTTGGCAGATTCATGCCCATTAATTCCCCTGTACAGTTTTCTCCTTGAAAATAATAGTAGGTATAAAATAGATGATTTTAACAAATAGATGATTACTTTGGAGAAATTTTAACTCAAAGACAAATATATTAATCTACCAAATAATTACTTTTGTATGAGGGAATTAGTTTTAATAAATCCTATAGCATAATCACACACAGAAAGTATGCTGGCAAAAAATAAAAGAAAGAAGTGTGATTATAATTTCCCAAATTCCTACTGAATTATTTCTGAAGTTGGAGAAATGGTGAAATATTCCAAATACCCAAAGGAAGTATCAAAAAAGAGAGTGAATTAGTGAAAATCATTTTTTTGCATCATTTGGTTCAATAGAGTAAGCTGTTACAGACTTATCAGGAAACCCTGAAATCATCCAGCTTCATCTCCTGCCTTCTCAACTTCAGGAACCAAGATGACTCTCCAGTTTTGAGGAACTTTAAGCTGCTATAAGTTCTAATCAGCATCCTTGAAGAATCCACATATTCCTACTATACAGTGATGGACTGTCTACCTGGCACACTATACTTGTACTATTGCATTGGCTGTGTACAACCAATGCCAGCTGGCTCATGCAATGCCTAAATAACTCTTGTAGAGTTTGGGGTGATGATCCCACACACTCTGAGTTCCTAGAAGCCAGCAGTGACTGAGTGGGGCTGACAATGCCTTCTGTTCAGTATTGGCTCCTACACAAATAGGGATGATGTAAATGAAACTCATGTGAGAGACCATGAGGGTAAATCAGGACTTGGGTTACTGTTTGGAATCATAATTGCACAAAGAGCCAGGCTTCACTATAATTCACTTATGTTCCTTAACTTCTCTGCCTCAGTTTCCCTCATTTGTAATAGAAAATTTGTAAGACTTCTTTTGTCTCTAAATCTATACGATAAAGTTGTTCTTTCTATTGGAGAACACAGTGATCTATGCTAGTGAATATTTAGGGGTCATAAGTCTCATTGGTTCTAGTTGTACTTGGAATAATAGGTTCATAGATTAAGAATTTAAAAAGTTCCAAGAGACCATTAAATTCCAATCTTCCTTGATTTTAAGTGATTTTCCAAACAAGTAGTAAATTTGCAGAATTCACACCCGGGATTTGATTCCTCTTCCAATATTCTTTCCACTATACCACAAGCTTGGACCATACCTAATGCCTTTTTGTCCTGGATTCTGCCTGATACTCCAGGATTTAGTAGAGTTTCCAGACTGCTTTCTTGTGATTTTCAAAACTCCTCTGAAGTTCTGCTTGTTAGTGACAGAGGAAGAGCTTGGGAACCCCGTTCTTGGACCAGGAGGTAATCAGCTCTTTTCCAGCAGTGTTTGGCTCTTCCGATAAGATGAAGTTATATCATCTCTTCCTTTAATTTGTAGGATAAGAGATTTAGAACTAGAAAATGACTTCAAGATCACTTTACAGATGGGGAAATTGAGCCAGAGAGAGGTTAAACACTGGTGTGAGGTCCACACAATTAGCCTAGCTACCTCTCCTTTAACAAATATTTATCATGGGATGGCTCTATTATCTCTGGCTATATTGGTCACATTCCCAGAGTGGTTTCTTCGTTATTGTTTTTTCCTAGTGGAGCTTAATTTAAAGTTCTGGAAAATGGGACTCTGCAAGTCAGTCACCAGTGTCTCAACAAATGATTGATTGCTAGTATTGGATTGTGTGTTTTTCCTGTTTTTAAGTTTTTTTTCTCTTGGCAATACCCTAGTTTTTCTTGGATTAGTTAAAATAAAAACAATCCCCCCAAACTTCCCATTTGTTTTCCAGTTTACTCCTCTTGGGTAGGGAAAATAGGAAGGCAAATTACCGGGGCATGGCAAAGGTCTGTTCCCAGAGGAATTTCCCTACATTATTCAATATCCCATTAGAAGCTGCCTTTCCAGGGATATTTTTAGGCATGAGTATATACCAAGGATTCCATTTCTCTCATCCATTACATTTTCCTTTAAGTTAGAGGGTATGATTAGGTTTTTCACTGGGGAAGAATATTTATTCCAGTGAGCTGGAGTAAGGTTAATTGCCATATCAACGTTTTAGAACACACATTTAGAGACTTTTTGAGTAAAAGATACTCTTTAAAAATAGATGGAATTCATAAATAGGAGAAATGCTTCTTTTTTCCTTTAGTAGATATATTTTATTCTTGTGTAGTCTGCACATTCTAACAATGATTTTTTCCCCTCTAGTGTAATGAGCAAATAGAACAACTTTTCATGAAAATAGATTGTACAGCAACTGGTGGAATTCAGTGGGTAAGTTAGTTTGTGCTATAAGAGATAAGTCTCAAGTGGTAGAGAGCTCCAAATGGGATTTTTTAGTTAAGCTTCTCTTCCTCCTTTAAAGAACATACAGATTTGTGAAGGATTAATGGCGGCTCTCTCTTGCCTACTCATGCCAACTTGGAGGTAGCCTGGAAGCAATCCTGGCTCTCTTACTGCCTGAGTGATTCTGGGAAAATTGCTCTACCTGTGTTAATTGTGCCTCTGCATAAAGAGGGAGTTCCTTTAAATGATCTCCAATGTTCTTTTCAGGTCTAAATTTATGAGCCTAGAATGAAAGTTATTTATAGTTTACAAACTTTTTAGGTGTTATAAATACAACGGGAGCAAAACACACATGCAGACACTATTAGTTGCTAAAATAGCAGCATTTATACGGACTTGTTTCTAGAAAATTGTAGGACAGGAGCATGCTTTCTCTTATTGGACCACCGTGTGGTTGGGAGCTGCCTTTTTCCATTGAGTGAGTGAACAGAGCTATCATCTTTAAGAGAGCTTCACTTAGAACCTGCTCTGGGCTTTTGGAACAAGGACCCAATGTCTTTCACATGAATGATGGCATTTAGCAAATTGATTGTGTCTATACAGGCTTCTGATCCCCACTGCATAAGAGGTCTATATCTTGGGATGGAACTTCAATTGCAAATTAGCCTATAAAGGGGGTTCCCACACTCACTGGCAATCCTGGATGTAAGTAATAGTGAGAGTGATGGTAGACAGATCTGATACCTTTTAAGTACAATACCAGTAGCCACAAGCATATTTTTTATGTCATTAATATGAGATTTAATTCAATTCGAAAACAGTTATTACTACATCACACAAGGCACATAAAGGAAACTGAGGTCTAAGTTAGGATCAGAAACAGGATTTGAATCCAGGCCCTCCGACTCCAGTTCTAGATCTCTTAACACTGTTCTGTAATGTCATTCCTCTGTGTATCTCTTCAATTCTTCCTCCCATGACACATTTTTCTCCTTTCTGATAGACTTTGAAGATTGTAGCTGAGATAATAAAGTGATAACCAGTTCATTCTCCTGAGTGGTATACAAAGAAATAGGAATGTTAGGAAATCAGGTTCTGGGTATGTTTGTGATGACTTAGGGAATGATCGAGTGCCAGGCCTGGAGTCAGGCTTTGTGAAGTTCAAATCTAGTCACAGACATTTACTAACAATGTGATCCTGAACAAGTCATTAAATCTTACTTGCCTCATTTTCCTTATCTGTCAAAGGAGTTGGAGAAGGAAATGGCAAATTACTCCAGTATCTTTGCCAAGAGAACTGCAAATAATTTCACAAAGTGATATTGAGGTTGTTATAAAAAAGTGGGAGTAGAAAAATAAAATATGAACAAGGAAGAGCGAGAATGATTAGAGTGTTATGGTTTTTTTGAAGTAAACTCAGGGATATAATTGGAAGTACATTTCCTTAGGCAATTTGGGATACCTTCAGCCTGTGGATTTCTAGTAGTCCACCCATGGCTGACTTTTCTGGGAGAAGAGGCCCCAGGTGCTGGCTTTCCCACAACATGAAGCTTGATTTAGGGGAATCTGAGTTAAGCCACAGTGGAGGCAGCCCATGGAGGTCTGGACCCCAGCTAGTGTGGTTGAGGGCACACTAGGCCCTCTCCCCTAAATCTTACCCATAGTATAGTGATAATTAGGTACCTATTAGTGCTCTAGGCATTGGGTAAAGACAAAGTGAAACCATTCCTGCCTTCAAGGAGCTTATAGTCTAACATCAAAATGGCATAGTTCTGGGACCCCAGCACTTTCCTGATGAAAAAAGATGGGTATTTGGAGGCAGAATGAGAGGGTATTATGTAGGTAAGTGGATCTGGGCCATGTTCCTCATGTTCCTCAGACTCTTAGAATCTGAGGTTCCTTTAAAGAGAATGAAGAGATGTGGGGGAATGGAGACAAAAACAGGTTGAAAGTAGCCAGAGGCCAGTCTTAAAGGGACACCTCATCTTTTAAGCTAATAATGTTGGCAGCAATACTAATGAGTTAATGATAATTATATTATAGCAAGTAAAGGCCTTAAGGCAATGTCTAATCCAGGACTCAATGATGGAGAGAATTTGGAGGAGCCAGAAAGCTGCTGATATAGAATTCCTTTTTTTTATAGGATGACTTCTGTACCTACCTACAGTTAGAGTATTCAGAACAGGCCAACTCAGTGGCCCGCCAGAGAGAAGTTTACTTCACCCTGCCTGCCTTATCTCAGGGGCTATCTCACAGTGGGCCGGTCCTCCGCATTTTCTCTCTGCCTGATGATACCTTAATCATGATGGGAGAAGATGGAGTCATTTCTTTCTGGTCGCCACAGCTGACATTGAAAAGAAGAAAGCTGGTTTTTGTATGTGATTTTCCTTTGATAGGGATGCTGAGTGTGACAGTTTGATTTTATTTGCAATTTTAAACTGCTTTTTAAGTAGCATGATTACATGAATAGTGTCCTTGAATATAATATATTCCTATAGGAATGTGCCAGTCTAGAGAATGCCAGCTAAAGGATGAGCTCAGTGCATGGTACAAGATAATGCTTTGTTTCACTTCTAAAATCAGATGGGACTGTGTGTAATTTATCATATGAATTAAGACTAGACAAATGGAAAGAATCCTCAATTTTTTTCTCTTCTTAATGGTCATTTCAAGCATGGCTAACTATTTGCCAGAGTTCCTCTTCAGGGAATTTGTTACTGAATCATATAGATTGAAGCTGAAAGGATCTTAGAAGTTCATTTGGACTATTCTACTGCCTTCGAACATGATTGTAGTTAAACTGCCTTAGAATCTAGTCTCTCTCCTTAGAAGCAACTTCTCCCCAATATCTCTGAGCAACCTGGCCCACTAAGGTGGTGGGGCTCACCATCAGCAAGTTCTTCTTTAAATATAATATTAAATGTCTCCCGTTACAGCTGAAGTCCCTATCTTGTTGTTTTGTTTTTATTAGACAGAGAAAATCTATGTCAGGTCAGGCTCCTCCAAGTATCTAAGACTTTATTATCACAGATCCATATAGGTATCATCTATATCTTAGAGAGTGCAAGTGGACAATGAGTTGGACCCAGAATTAAATAGAAAGATAAAGTGGGCAAGATTAACTTTGGGAAATTGTAAAGCTCTCTTAATAAGCCTAAACTCCAGTCAAAAACAAAAATCCATCTTTTTAATATCAATATGCTGCTGATACTATTATGTAATTTTGAATCTTGGAACGCTAGAGTCATCAAAATGACTCACAAAATGGGCAGTGGAAAGGCAAATAGAGGATGTGAATAGGAGGCAATATAGAATGAATATAAATAAAACATGCTCTGGGTTTCCTCTCCAATTCAGTGTTCCCAGGTTTCCAAGTTAGATCCCCAGAAGAGCAACTCTTCCCATAGGTTCTAGGTGGTTTGTAGGTTCAGATCCCCTAAACTATACATGAACTTCTCCCACCCTGCTCACCATGTGATGCTCCCCTATGACATAAATGTTTTCAAAGAAGAACCAGAAAAAAGAGGTTCACAAGCAAACCATAGGATTGAGAAAGATGGATTGGTCCAGTAATGAGTAGTAACTAATGGGTGGACAACCAGTTCACTAATGAACATCCCTGAAATATCAGGATAAATTGAGGCAGGCCCTTGTCACGTTGGGTGGGTGTCTGTGAAGAATTTTGGAGAGGATACAGACAAGAATTGTATGAGATGGTGGATGTGGAGAAGGGACGACATAGAATGTCCTCTTTAATAAGATCACAGATCCATCTGAGTCTTGTCTGATTCTTTCAATAGCCCCTTTATCTTGGAGAAGACCAATTAAATGAGTAGCCTGAGATGCTGGATGTGTTTTAGAAATCTGAATATCTGCAGTGATATCTGAAACTGTCCTGTCCTTTAAAATAAATATATTGGAGTATAATTAAGCTCTTTGATGTTTTAGGACAAAACCATTAACCGGAAATCTAAGTGGGTGACAGATTTCATAAGCATGCCACAGTATAACAAACTGATCATTGGGACTGGGTAAGTGCCAGAACTCTTGAATGAAGGTCAGAAAGGTAGATTTATATGAATGTTATATGTATAGCATTTGCATGTAAATGTACATGCAAACCACATAATATACTGGATCCCTCTAATGATGAAATTATAAGTTCAGGAAATCTATGTGTGTATGAAATCTGTCTCTCTCTCTGTGTCTCTGTCTTTCTCCCTTTTTCGATGTCTCTATCTCTCGTGTGTCTGTCTTTGTTTCTGTCTCTCTGTCTTTTTCTATCTTTCTGTCTGTTTCTGTGTCTCTCTATCTCTTGTCTTTCTGTCTTTGTCTCTCTCTGTCTAAATTCAAATCCCAGGTCTCTCATTTTCCACCTGTGACTTTGGGCATACAACATAATCTTTCTGGGCCTCTGTACCTCAGCTGTAAATAAAGGAACTCAACTGCCTTCCAAAATTTCTGTTAAGTCTCACTCTATGATGCTATGGGATAGATTTGACTCAGCTGAGTCCAGGAATTGCAGAATTTCCTGGATATTTTAAGTGAAAGGAACACTAGAATATGAGTCTAGAAACAAGAGTTCTATTCCCTACTCTTCCCTTTACTGCCTGACTCCAGGCGATTTATTTTCTCACTCCTGAAATCTAGCCTCACATTATTCCTTGCTTCCTAGACTAATAATCCCCGGCAAGATACTTAAACTCTGTCTGCTTCAGTTCCTCATCAATAAAATGGGGATATTCATTATGGTTCCTACCTCTCAAGGTTGTTGTGAAGGTCAAATGAGATAGTATTTGTAAAGTGCTTAGCACAATGTATGCACATAGTAGGTGTTTAACAAATGGCTTATTTCTTCCCTGTGCAGTTTAGACCTCCATGTTCTCAACTTCTCAAATGAAGGAGTGAATTCAGTGACCTCCGTGATTCTTTTCAGCTCTGATGGCCTGTGCCTGAGTCAGCTAATTACAATGATGCTGTTATCTTTCAAAACACTTTCAGAATATTCCTTTTGGTATCACCTTCCAAGCCCATGTATGGGCCACATGAAAAAGTCAGCAGCATTTAAAATATCTTCTATTCATACTTAGCTTTTTTTGCCCCAAACATTATAATCTCATTATTCAAAAGACTTGCCTCTGAATGATGTTTGGCTGTTTTAAAAAATTAAATGCATTTCCATTGAAGAGATTTCAGTGCATGTGCTTTAGGTTCTAAAGGCATTTCCAAAAGGAGAATTCTTGCTATATTTTGAATGTCTCTGGAATGAAGGCGCAGACTCTCAAATAGACCCCTTTGAAGGGGACAGAACTCATTTAAATGAATGTCTTGGTAAGTTGGTTAGAGAGCAAAAACAATCTGATGAAGTGTGTGTGTGTGTGTGTGTGTGTGTGTGTGTGTGTGTGTGTGTGTGTGTATGTGTGTGTATGAAAGGGAGAGAAACACAGAGACAGAGATACAGAGAGAAACAGAGACACAGAGAGAAACAGAGACAGAGACAGAGAAAACAGAGAGAGAGAGAGAAAGAGAGAGAGAGAGAGAGAGAGAGAGAGAGAGAGAGAGAGAGAGAGAGAGAGGGAGGGAGATACAGAGAAGGAAAGAAAAGAGACACACACAGAGAGAAAGACACACACACACACAGAGACAGAGAGACAGAGAGATATACAGAGAAACACAGAGACAGAGAGTGAGAGAAGGAGAGGAGGACAGAGAAGGAGGGAGGGTGAGAGAGAAAGAAAGAGGGAGAGAGAAGATGGGGGAGGGAGAAAGAAAATGATAAGAGAGAGAATAGAAAGAGGGAAGAAGACAGAGAGGAGAGAGAAAGAAATAAGGGAGGAGAGAAAGGGAGAAAGAAAAACAAGAGAGGAGAACTAGAAGAGAGGAAAAAGAGGGAGAGAGAAAGGGGGAAAGAGACAAAAGAGAAAGGAGAAAGAGAGGGAAGAAAGAAAGTGAAAAGGAAGAAATGAGAGAGGAGAGATGGGGAGAAAAGGAGGGAAAGAGAAGAAGGAAGGAGGGAAGGAGGGAGGGAGACAGAGACAGAGAAACAAAGAGAGAGAGAGAGAGAAGAGAGAAAGGGAAGGAGAGAGGGAAAGAGGGATGGAGAGAGAAGAAGGGGGAGGGAGAAAGAGAAAATGAGAAGAGAAAATAGAAAGAAAGAGGAAAATGGAGAGGAAAGAGATAAGTGAAGAGAGAAAGGGAGAGAGAGAGTGGGAAAAAGAGAGAGAAACAGAGAAGAGAGGTTAAGGAGTGAGGGGAGAAAGGGGGAAAGAGAGAGAGAAAGAAATGAGAGAGGAGAAATGGGGAGAAAAGGAGGGAAGGAAAGAGAAGAAAGAGAGAGGGAGGGAGAGAGAGAGAGAGAGAGAGAGAGAGAGAGAGAGAGAGAGAGAGAGAGAGAGAGAGAATGTGTGTCTTCATGCATGTGGAGAGCACTCTTCTTTTTTTTCACAAAGAAGTGCAGTGATTGAAATAGAAGCTTTAATGGAAATGGCTGACCCATCGAGCTGACAAGACAGTGGGGAAAAAAAGAGAACAGAACCAGGAGGTCTGTATCCATGCAACCAGGCTTTAGTGCTACTGATGAAGCACGGGGCTGTCTGGAAATGAAATCTGAAAGGGCATTTAACACCAAGGGCAAAGGGAGCCAATGAGTTTTGCACTTGAGAGAGTGAAGCATCAATCTTAATGAGTAGATCTCTGTACCTCATATTCTTCTTTCACACACAGGCTTTTACATCAGCAGAACCTGTTGCCATGGCAGGCTTCGTTTTCAGTTACAGAGCAACCGGAGGGGCTTATGGTGGGGGAAGGAGCGTTGGTTCTCCAGGTGAAGATGTTCAGATGTTGTCAGGAGCATCGATGTAGCCGAGTGGAAATAGGAACTAAGAGGCTTAGATTCAAGTTCTGCCTCAGACACTTACTATGGACAGCTTAGCTCGCTTTATCTTAACTTGCTTAACTGTAAAATGGGTGTAATAATTTTTGTGATACCTCCATCACAAGGTAAATTATTAAATTATACACACATACACACACATACATGTATATTTTATAATATATACGTATCCACATATGTGCTATGTATGTGTATATGTGTGTATTATGCACAGGTGTGTACATATGTGTGTAAAATGAATATTTATGAAAGTGCTATACAGTGCTATTTAAATGTTCAATGTCATTACTCTGAATGTGGAGAGCTTTTAATTCCTAGAATTTTACAACTTTCATCATCACCACCACTAACATTAACTATTTAATAAAATAAAAACCTTAATGCATGTAGAATTGTATTGGAATTAGCACCAAATTCAATTACATTAAAAATGTATTAATTTACATTACAATTACAATTAATTACATTAAAAAGTACAATAAAATGGAACAGCCAATATGTCTCTGGAACAAGATAGGATGGGATTATGTCTAGGAAGCAAGGGAGGGGTGAAGCAGGACAGGGTGGTAGATCGATGTGGAGACTCCAGGAGAGCATATGTGGAGGGAAGAGACGGTTTCTTCTCATTGCTCCAATTCTTTTCTTTTGTGGAAGAAGCGTGATCCAGCTCCTACAAATGAATAATTAGTTTTGACTGAGCTAAGATGAGAAGTGTATAGTTTACTTTTTAACATGTTGAATTTTGGGACAGAGATCGTGAAATCCAACTGTATGAACTATCCAATCTGGAGCCATATTGTCAGATTGGCGGCTTGGACAGTATTCCGCTGAAGCTGGACTACAGGTAAGTGATGAAGTATCTGTGTGGTCAGGTGGTGTTTGTTTGCCCATTGTCTGCTCTCCTCCCAATCCTCTCTCTCTTTTCCTTCCTGATACAAATGCCCCTTTTACAATCCATAAGTTTTAGGGATATGGAATAGTATATTTCTGTAGGACATTAATATTAAGCCATAAAGTCATTAAGAAGCATACCTGTGTTGTGGCTGAAAGTATACTTACTAAATTATTTTTTATTTCTTTATTCATCTAGGATTTTATTGTTTTGGGTTTTGTTGTTATTATTATTTTTGAGATTGAGTGTCCTTATTTATTCAGGTTGGAAATGTAATGGTCACTCACGGGACAATCCCATTACAGATGAACATGGAAGCTTGACTTACTCTGTTTCTGACATGCTGATTTGCCCTCTCCTTAAGCAGCCTGGGGGTTCCCTACTTCTAGAGACTGAGGATACTGGTATAGTGCTTGGTGTATTCACCTGAGCAACATTAGCCCTTTTGCAACTCAATTTCTGAGCTCAGTTGATCCACCATCTTTAGCCACCATCAGCATGGTTTGCAGGCATGAACCACTACCCCTGACTGTGCTCTGATTTACTAGCAATAAGTGTAAGACTGGGCAAGTATGTCTCTGAGTCTTAGTTTTCCCATCTGCCAAATGAGGATATGCTTGCTTTGTCTTCCTCACAGGACTGATTTAAAAAATTAAATCATGTCACATTCCCTCTCTCTTTGCCCCTCCCCACATGTGTATACAGGTACATATACAATGTATACACTTATATGTATATGCACATACACATATATAATACATGTATGTGTATGTGTATATTATATATATGTGTGTGTATATATATATCTCCCTATATATTGTATACATAGCATAATGGATAAATAACTAACCTCAAAACAGATGGAGTTTCCTCATTTGGAAGTTCCCTATACTAGTGATATATCACATGTCTAATTCCTATCATAAATCCACATAATAAATGGTTAAATTAACAAATTAAATTGTTGTTGTTGTTGTTGTTAGTCATCTAGCCCAACATTTACATTTATAGATGAGACTGAGACCTGGAAAAGCAAAATGATTTGCTGAAAATCATCCAGTTCAATTAATCAAATACCATTTATTAAGCATTGGTTGGACATGAAACCATGAGAACCTGTTTTTAAATCCTGCCTAAAACGCTTACTAGTTATGTGATATAGATCTACATAGAAAGTACTTAATAAATACTTATTGATTGATTGACCAAGGGAGGGAGATGAGGATTGATAACAGATTGGAAGTCATTGGCAAAGATGGTAGAGGAATCCATGAGAGCTGATGAAATTACCAAGAAAGAGAATAGAGAGAGAAGATAAGAGAATCTGAGATTCTTCGATTGTATCCATGAATAAGGGATGAAACCTGGATGACAGTCTTGCAAAGGAGACTGAAAAAGGGGATTTAGGCAGGGAGGAGAATCATAATGGCACAATATCATGAAAACTAGGGGACTAGAGAGTTTCCAGAAGGAGGAGGTAATTAGCAATGCTGTCCACTATAGAGAGTCAAGAAAGAGAAAATATCATTGAATTTAGCAGATCATTGGTGATTACAGAAAGAGGAGTTTCAGTAGAGGGGTAAGCACAAGCATCAATTCAAAGGGTTGAGAAGTAGGAAAGAGGAAGGAAATTTGAAGAAAATGAGTAAAGTTTTCCAGAAATTTTGACATGAAAGAAAAGAAGATAGAAGATGATAGCTTTAAAAAATGGAAGGGCCAAGAAACAGTTTTTATTTTGTTTTGTTTTTAAAGAGGTGGGGGAAAACTGAATGTGTTTGTAGGTAACAGGGAGGGAATCACCCAAGAAAGCAAAACAGAAAATTTGGGAAAAAGATGGGATGATCAAAGAAACAAGACGTCAGAGGTAAGAGATGAGGGGCACAAATTGAAGGATTGGTCCAGGCAAGAAGGTAAGTCATCTATTCCTCCAGGACTGCATCAAGGGAAGAGAAAATGGGGGATAATGTTGAAATGACAAAGTATGGAACTGGAGAAAAGAAGGACTTTATTTTTAAAGAGAAGTATAAAGCAAGGTCTTTTGCTGCCATAAGCATTCAGGTGAAGCAGTAGACAGAGAGCTGGACTTGAAGTCAGAAAGACTTAAGTTCAAATCTGATCTCAGACATTTACTAGTTGTGTTAGCCTGGTAAGTCACTTAACCTCTGTTTCAACAGAAAAAATGGGATAATAGTAGCAACTACCTTTTAGGGTTGTGAGGTTCAAGTGAGATAATAGTTTTAAAGCATTTAGTACAGTACCTGACACATAGTGGATACTCAATAAATGTTCCTTCTTCCTTCCTTCCTTCCTTCCTTCCTTCCTTCCTTCCTTCCTTCCTTCCTTCTTTCCTTCCTTCCTTCCTTCCTTCCTTCCTATTTTCTCCTGCTGACAGGTGAAAAATTGTAAAAATGATCTAAGAAGAAAATAGAATATTTAGAGGAAATGCCATGGGAAGTGCAGAGAGAATCAATCAAGCAAGAGTAAAAAGATTGGCATCTAATAGTGAGGGTCCAGATGAGACACATAACATAAATTGATAATGGATGGGTTTTGTAATTTCCCCCAATAATTCCATCAGCATGTAAACAGAAGGTGAAAGACAGAACTAATTCAGGGGGTTGGGGTTTTGAAAGGGATAAACAAAGATAGGACTTGGGGGCAAGGGATTCTAAAAAAGAGATAGTTAATTGTTAATTAAAGGGTCAAGATTCTAAAGAAAGAAAAGTAAAGTGATTGTGGAAAACAGAGAGAGGTGGAGAGATTATGCTGAAGTTGGAGATTAAATTTAGTAGAGAAGAAGTATAAAAGTGTAGGGCAGCTAAGTGGCAAAAAGACAGAGCTGGGACCTAGAGTCAGGAAGACCTGAATTCAAATGTAGCCTTAGGTTATTTACTGTGACTCTGAGCAAATTGCTTAACTCTGTTTACCTCAGTTTCCTCATAATGAGCTGGAAAGGAAAATGAAAAACCATTCCAGTATCTTTGCCAAGAAAACCCCAAATGGGATCCCAAAGAGTGAATACAAAAATACAAGTGAACAACAAAAATAAAAATATTCCCAGGAACTAGAACTCAGTTCTCCAGACTCTTTATTTTTCTATTTCATATACTATGTAGCTAGTTCTAGAAATGAAAATTGTAATTTAAAATATACTTGAAATATATAAAGTATAAACATTTATTAGAAACAAGCAGCAAAACCTTACTTTGATTATCCAAAAGGTTAAGCAAAGCTTTATTACTATATTTTTTAAACATCACAATCATTCTGATATGCTCACTTTTTGATAGAACTTTCTCTTGTAACAAAGCAAAATACAGTGCCTTTACCTGACCAGAAGAATAGACAACATTTTATACCCATAGGTCTCCTTCTCATTCACTTTTACTGAGGAAAATGTCTTTGATCCTCTTTACTTTGGGAACAAGATTGATTGCTGCATTTGAAAAAAGTTAATATTTTATAATGTTTAAAAGCAAACATTCCTATCACTCTCCTCTTTCAAACCTCCTTTGTAACAAAGAAGTATAGTTAAGTAACTATACACAGAAGCTGGTCATATTTGACAATGTATACCCCATTTGACACCATCTTTGCAGAGATTGCGATCTTTTTCACCATCAGTCTTTGGAAATCAAAATTGATCACCACTATAGTCAGAGTATTGCTGCCTTTGAATGTTCTTTTCAAGCTTTTCTGAATCCTTCTTATCCATAGTTTCCCATGGAACCTTCTTGTTCTGTTATATTTACTTGCGTTTATTCGTATTCCTCATTTTCTTTTCCTCTTCCTTTCTTTTATTCCATCTCCTCCTAAGTTAGAAGTGCATTTGTCAGGTTGTAATTTTACTCTAAAACATAGTTCTCATTTATTCCTTTCTCTTCCCTCAAGTTAGATTTGAAAAATATGGGGGAAGTGGATGAATGGGGAGGGGGGAAATGATGGAAAACAAACATCTGGAGACCATTTTGAATCCTGTAGAACATATGGATGAGAGAGGCAAAATAAATTTTGAATTGTTCCTTCTTTTTTGATAACACAGCTAAGAGACAGGGCAGCTGCTTACCCTGACTTTTTTCTTTCCTCAGCTTTGTTAGATTCCTTTTTCTTTTCTCTTTTTTTTGATTCCCTATTTCTCCCTTGAGAAATAGGGAGCTGTTTTGGAATGGGATAGTTACCTATAGCCACTCAATCAAAATGGTCAAATGGGAAAATATGACCTTTCCTCAACGCTAACACAGACAGTTGGGATGAAAATCTGACCAAGTAATAACGTGACTTATTATTGAGTTGTGGGGAGATTGATTGCCTTTTTCTTAAGCCATCTCTGGCAGTTTCCTGAAAATAAGGCCTCATGACCCGCCCATTATTGCTTTCAGGAAACAACACTTTGCAAAGTGAGAAAAAAATCTTTTTTTTTCTTAGTAGGGGAATGTTGGTGTGGGGAAGTAAAAGATGAGAATCAGAAACCTCAAACAGAGGAGTAGGATTCAGCCCCTCCATTTATCAGCGCCCAGGGTTCAGGTGACAAATATGACTTCCAGGAATTCCTGGTACCTGAGGTCATATTGGAGTAGTTTGGTTCTCACCTTTCACAACATAAAATCCTGAATTGGAGCAAGATAAAGAGAAGACTTCCAAAAACTGGCAGGTATCCCAACAACAGCTCCTGTAATTCTGCAAGTTGTTGGAGAATCTTAGCTCAGCCTACATAAACCCGTAAACACTCAGACATTTTGTACTATTGATGTGGAAAGTTGGTTTGGGATGTAAGAGACTCCACATCTGAGGTTTTGGGCTCGCATTCTTCAAGAGTTCTGGGCCCTCAGTCAAATGTGCAAAGACTTGAAGACGAGAGGCATCTGTAAAGTGAAGGTGTTGGCAGTAACAAGATTATGTGATGATAATTGTGATGGATTTGGCGCTTTTCAACAATGAGGGGATTCAAGGCAGTGGAATTGCCGACTTTATATATAGATTTGTTATGGAAAGTGCCATCCACATCCAGAGAGAGAGAACTATGGAGATATTGTTTGCTTTTGTTATTGTTTGCTTGGGTTTTTTCTCATGATTTTTTCCCTTTTTTCTGATTTTTCTTATGCAGCATTATAATTATGGAAATATGGTTAGAAGAATTGCACATGCTTAACCGATATCAGATTGATTGCTGTCTTGAGAAAGGGAGGAGGGGGCAAGAGGGGGAGAAAAATTTGGAACACAAGATTTTGCAAAAGTGAATGTTGAAAACTGTCTTTGAATGTATTTGGAAAAATACTATTAAAAAAAGAAAAAGAAAGAAAATTAAAGATAATAAAAAACAAAACGAAATGAGGGTGCTGAACTAGACAGTTCTACAAACTGATGCATCTTTAAATTGTAATGACCTAGATTACCCTGTCAGGACCTAGGCCAACTTGGATTTCATGGATTATGATTAATCTAGAATATAACCAATTTCAAGAGTTGATGGAATTCTTGTGGTTTTCCTAACCACTCTAGTCCATCCTATTCCTCTCCTTCAGCTCCTAACCTTTATTTCTCAATTAAACTCCTATCCCTGCCCTCATTGGCCCCTAAAATTCATTGTTGATGACATCATGCTCTGTAATCTGCATGTCTGTGATCCAGCATAAGGAAATGGGATACAGTTGGAGGGTAGTGGTGGTGGAGGGCCTTTGGAGTTAGACTCATTTTTCTATACCTTTGAAGTTGAAACTACTTTCCCTTTCTTTCATGTTCCTTTCTTAGACTTCTTATTGGATTAAATCCAATAGATAACTGATGAGAAACAGGGTTATGGTTTATTTCCTCAAATTTGCAGAGACAGAAAAAAAATCCAAGTACATGGGGAAAATGAAGGTGAATCACAAAATAGAGAAACTACTGAACTTTGAAACCTTATGCAAAGGTTGCTCTACAGGGTCCCTAACAACTTCATTCTGTGTCCTGATTGGGACATATTTTTTATTAAATTTGGGGGGTTTTATTTTTGGATATACATTTCATATTTTTTCTCCATTCATTTCTCTATCTTTTGCCTCTCATACTTAGACAGACTGCTCGCAACTTTCTTAGACTCATTCTGGTTTTGTAATAACATATAGGGAGAATTAGATTCTGATAAGTAACAAAAATAGCTGTTGGATAGTAGTGGTAAGGAGAGTTGGATAGTAAAGTAAACCTTTATCATGATGATTTTGTGTATTTATAGGAGCATTTGGTTAAAAAAAAATCCTATATAGAACATATACTCTATCATGATTTTTGCTACATTATTTCACATACAATGCAACTTCATTGGATTCAGTTATCATCTCTATGCTAATGATTCTCAAGTTATTTATACAGCCATAACCTCTCTGCTGCCCTCCAGTCTCACATCTCCAATTGTCTGTTGAACAACTTGAACTGAGTGTCCTGTAAATATATAAAACTCAACACATCCTAAACTGAAATTATCTTTTCCCCTAAATCCCCTTCTCTTTTTAACATTGTCAAGGGCACTACCATTCTCCCAGTCCCCCAGGCTCACAACCTAACATACCAAACTGTTGCCAAGACTTGTCAATTTTGCCTTAATAATATATCGTTTTTATGCCCCCTTCTCTGATCACCAACCCTCATATTGCAATAGCTTGCTTATGGTTTGCCTCCCTCAAATTTCTCTCTACTTTCCATCCTCCCCTCAGGTGTCAAAGGGAGCTTCCTAAAATATGTCTAATCATGTCCACCTCCACTCCCCCACAACTTCAGTGGCTTCCTATTACCTCCAGAATCAAGTATAAAATTCTCTGTTTGCCACTGAAAGCCTTTCATAACCTGCCCCATCTTCTCTCTTTCTTTCCAATCTTCTTACACGTTTACCTCTCATATGTACTTTGCAATCCAGAAGCATTGGCTTTCTTGTTGTTCCCTGAACAAGACTCTCCTTCTCTCCATTTGGTGCATTTTCATCAACTATCCCCAAGGCTAGAATGCTCTCTCTCCTCATTTCTGTCTCTTGACTTTCCTGGCTTCTTTCAAATTCCTAACTAAAATCTCAACTTCTACGGGAAGTTATTCCCACCCCCCAAAAATTCCCTTACTGCGAATGCCTTCCCTCTATTGATTATTTCCCATTTATCCTGTATATAGCTTCTTTGTACATAGTTGTTTGCATATTGTCTACCCATGAGTTTGTGAGCTCCTTGACAGCAGAGACTCTTTTATTTTTCTCTGTATCCCCAACACTTACCACAATACCCTGGACATAATACACAGTTAATAAATTTTTTTTGACTAGCTGATTGAATAAATACTTTTCTTCTATCCAAACCACTCTTGAGTGTGTTGCAGCTTTTAAACTTTTAGAATGAAAATAATATCAAAAGGAGAAAGAGTTTTGAAGGTGAAAGATACAATGGTATGTGCCATTCATTCTTTTCCCAGCTCTATTACCCATTTGCTCCATAATCTGGAGTACAATTGTACAAGAAGAATACAATTATATCTACTCTACCTCGTGGATTGCATGGAGAAAGAATTTCTTAAAACCTAAAGCACTTTATTTTTTATAAAATACCAGTAAATGACTAAGCAGTGATTGGCTGAATTTGTAAATTAGAGGGATTCCTGACTTATTATTTGTAAAAGGAATGTATATACCCTGAATCTTATTTTTGTACTGACAGCTATTATAGTTTCAGAGAGATGTTCTGAAGGGGAAAAAATGACCCCCAGCATTAAAGTCACATTTATAACATTAATATCCATTTCTGGGTCATTCTGCTATTTAAAATACCCTTCCTCATCTTCTTCTTCTTGATCCCTAAAAGAAATTACTAAATGAATGATTAATTCCCATTTAATTAGAAAGACCAATTGCTAGAGCAGGAGTTCAGAACAGATAAATACTTGCTACATCAGGAAGTCAAAATGTAGAAAGTATCAAGAGGTCGATGACTTTGTTTCACTCAACCTCATTGACCAAATTATAGTAATAGTTAATATTTATATAGCACTTACTATGTTTCAAACACTGTTTTAAGTATTTTATAATTGTCATCTCTTTTGATTCTCACAATAACCCTAGGAGGTAGATATGGTTATTATTATTCCCATTTTATAGATGAGGAAATTGAGACAAAGAATAATTGACTTGCTAGGGTTACAAGGCTAACAAAGTTCTCAGGCCAGACTTGACCCAGGTCCCCCTGACTCCAGATCCAGTGCTCTATCCATTGTGCCAACTTGTTGCCTCAAAGCATCAATCTCTATATGTAGACTGCATATTTTTCTTCTCTCTACCCGTACCCACCGTCCCCATGCCTGGTACTAACATGTTCTTGTGTTGTACCCTACTTTTAAGGTACTCAAATTCCCAAGCTGCAGCCAAATTTCTTCTTTCATAACATCTTTTCTCTCTCATCTCTTCTTTTTTTTTTTTTTTTTTACCACCCTACTACTCTGGAGTGAACTATCACCTTACTTCAGATCCTCATTACTTCTTTTCTGGACAATAGCCCCATAAATGGTTTCCACAACTCAAGTATCAAGTTTTCCATTTAATTGCCAAGTAATTTTCCTGAAGCCATGTCTGGCAATATTTCCACTGACCACTTCCACCCTGCCACACATTCAACAAACTCCAGAGCTACTACTTTAGCTCTAAGATCATATGTAAATTCCTCTGTATGACTTTTAAAGCTTTTCAAAAGCTGGCCCCTTCCCACCTTTCTAATCTTACACTCATGATCCAGACACATTGGGCAACTCACTGCTTGTTCCTATCTCCTATCTTCATGTTTTTGCAATAGCTTCCTTCTCCTGGGATATCTTCTCTCCTCACCTTCATTCTGAATTTCTCTGAATTTTTTTCAGACTCATTTCAAATTCCTTCTGCAGGAGACCTTTTCCAGTTCTCCCACCTTTACCTTTCCATTTTCTCTGCCACCACAATGTGTATACCAAATATTTACATGTAATTTTTCCCATTAGAATGTGAACTACTAGAAGACTTTTTTTTTGTCTTTTTTGTATCCTTAGAGTTTAACGCAGTATCTGGCACATAGTCAGTGCTTTACAAACATTTCTTGACTGACTAACTACCAAAAGCTGGAACTCAAGTAACCTGGTTAATGAGAAGATTGGATGCAATGCTATATGAGGATATGTTAAAAGAATTGGGGAAGCTTAGCTTGGAGCAGTGGTCTTCAAAGTGCAGGGGTTAAGGTTTGGGGTGAGCTCTGAAGCATCAACTAACCAGAGGGTGGGACTTCTAAAAGGCAATCATAGAGTATTTATCCAATACAAATACACCTATTCTTATCTCCCAATCTTCTACAATCTATCCAATCTTTCTTCCTGTACTATGAATGATTACAACCTTTCTCTGGAAGGAGAAGGGTATGAGTCCCTCAGGGTAATTATAACTTAGCCATTACTGGTTACCCACAGCAGCTCCCATAAATTAGTCATGAGTAAAATTTTACCTTCCCACCCAATTCCTACCCAATTTCCATCACATCACCTTGTGATTGTAGCAAGGACCATTTGCAGAGAGGACTTTTCATTCTGAGGCAATTGCCCTCAAATAAGAGACTCATCGTTACTCTTTTTATTCTAGTAAAATGGAGTAAATTGCACAGAATGACTAGCCTTGAATGGATTATGATCTTCATTATCTTTCCCCTAAAACTCCCTTCTTCCAAATTTCCCTCTTTCTATTGAGAATATGACCATTCCTCCACTCACCTAGGTTCACAACTGTATTGTCATCTTAGACTTCTTATTCCTCTTTATATCACAGATCCAATCATTTGGCATATTTATTATTTCTATCAACATACCATTTATAGCTATCTTTACTTTTTCTCCTTCCATACAACCACAAAGTTCAGATCCTTAGAGCTTCTTGCCTGGATTACTACAATAAATAACTCAAACAGTCTCATTATCTCAAGTCTCGTAAACTTCAATTTATCCTCCACACAACTGCCTTCCTAAAGTGTAGGTCTTACCATGTCACTTTCTTATATGATAATCTTCAGCAATTACCTTTTGACTTTAGGATCAAATATTATTTCATATTTCTCTTATCCTTTAATATTTTATATGAAAATTTTATGATGTATGTAGTCAGAAGAACAATACACAGATATTATGTATAAATAAGTAAGTGTCCACTGTCCACATTGGGATACATGCTCCAATTTTTTTTTTTATTAATGGGGTACATACTTAATAAAGTTTGGAGATCAACGATGTAGGGAAACTTAGAAAAAGTGTGATAGCTATTTTAGAGTATCTGAAGAACTGTCATGTGAAAAGAAGGATTTATATTTGCTTTGTTTAACCATAAAGGGCAAAATTTAGAGTAAGGCATGCAAGTTAATAGGGAGACAGACTTAAATTTGATATAAGGAAAAAAACTACCTCCCTAACAATTATAGTTATCCAGAAGTGGAACAGGATATTTTGAAAGGTAGAGAATTCCCTATTGCTGGAGTTTTGGGATAACTATTTATTACTCTATCCACTGAGCTACCTATTTCAGGTATAGAGTGGGTAATTAGTTTACAAACCATTTACATTCTTCTGGGAGTTTGAGATGAAAAAGATCTTGCATCAGTGAACATGTGATTTTAGGAAAGTATGTAATAAATGAAATAAAAATATCAGCTAGATAGCTGATTGTTTGTCCAAAGCATTCTGCTTCTCTTTACACTTAATCTTTTTATTTTGGCTGTTTTTGTTCCCTTAAACAATAGGAAGGTTTTTTCTCTGAGTATGGCCTATGAAATTGAATGGTTTTTCTTACTCTGTGTAACTGCAAGATCCACTGACTTTTTCTTCTTCCAATAATTTCCATTTCCTTTGCTCTCTACTTTTTTTAAAATCTTTTTTACCTTTAGACTTCTTTCATTATTGAGAACCACAGATTCTCCCTGCTTTGTGGAGAAGAGGTCTAATTTGTTCAAAATGCCTAGTAAAACTACAAGGAGAGAAAGGAAAGGGGTTTCCTTTAATAGATTTTGCCTTTTTTAAGGTCAGCTCTAGTTGATAGAAGAGCCATCTTCTAGAGATAGAAGAATCATTAGATTATGTGCAAATTAGAATATTCAGTAGAGAGAACTACCAATAATATATAATTCCTTGCACTTTGGAAAAGTTCCAGAGAAAAGCTCTGAGAAGTAGTAAAATCTGGAATTAACCTAAACTTAGTTCAGACATTTCTGATTTCCTAGTTCTTCTGTTATTGTCTGTGGATATTTATAGAATCTATCCTGAACTAGTTGCATTATATAAAGTCTTTTGTGTTATCTTCCTTTTATTAGATACAGTGGTGCCTTGTATAAAGAAAGTGCTTAATAAATTCATGAATGAATAAATGACAGAAAATTTGATTTGACACTCTTCATGTGCTAAACTTTTAAGCAGTGACCTGCTATTGCTTAATTGGGTAGAGCTCTTATTTGTCATTCATACATATTAAAAACAAAAATGCAGAAATTCTTATAGTGACAACAGATTAGAACTTTATGAAGATAAAAGGTAGGCTTGAAAATATTTATTCTGAAGAAGTCCTCCTCTATTCATTGAAAGAAATCGAAATTAATTCAACTTTTCCTGAATTCTTATCAGTGGTTTACATTATCCATTTATCCTGCAACATATTGAAATACTTCACATCCCTGAATTTTAGGATCCTGATCTCATGTCACAACTGTAGACTAATATGAATAATTTCTGGGCCTTCATCTCTAGAATGTTTTTGATTCAACATTATTATTGGTAGAAATACTATTTGAGCTGATCTCACAAAGAGAAAAAATAATTTTAATGTTTGAGGGGAGAAGAGGAAGCTTCCATTAATATAGTATGGTATAGTAGAGATGTTCTTCAACTTGTATTCTTGTGTCAAGGTTTAACAGATAAAATGAAGCTTGTTGTTTCTAATGTTTCTAATACTAGTGAAAAGTATTGAGGTGGAAAGTATTTCTTGTGTCTATATGATGTCAAAATTTGGATTGAAAAGTAAAAAATTTCATCACTCTGCTGAGTTAATTCCTTTACTTGGGACCTCAATCTCAGTTTCTCCTACTTTTCTCTCTCTCTAGGATTTTACTCCCATCAGTCATCTTCTTTCTCTAATGTATCATTAATATTTTCCTCTCCACTAGCTCTTTCCTTTCTACCTACAAACATATCCACATTTCTCCTAAAAGAAAGAAAGAATGAAGAAAAGAAAAGAAGGAATGAGGGAGGAAGAAAGAATGAGAATAAGAAGAAAGCAAAAGAGGAGAGAGGAAGGAAGGAAGAAATAGAAAAAGGGAGAAAGGGAAGGAGAGAAAGGAAAAAAGGGAGAAGGAAGGGAAAAAAAGTAAGAGAAAGACTTCCTCCCCCCAAACCAAAATGATTCTTTTCATGATCCTTTTATACTTTTGTACTACCATCTTCCATTTCCCAGTCAAATAAATATCTTGAAAGAGCCATTTATATTTGCTACCTTTTATTCCTCAACACTTTTTTATTCCTAATTACCTCTCTACTTAATTTATTCCTCATTTTTTACTTCAATCCTACTTCTATTTTCATTATAGAGCTAGAAGGGGTCTGAGAAACCATTTAGTTCTATTCTTTGTAAAATTAGGAATGATCCCTTAATTTCTGAAGTCTCTCAATTCTGATCATTCTTAACCTCAGCAACTTCTGACATCTTCTCTTGGTATTACCTCCTTCCTTGACTTCTATATTCTAATAATTTTTTTCTCATCATTATAACTATAGTTTCTCTCTGTCTTTCTGTCTGTCTGTCTCTCTATGTCTCCGAATCTCTCTCTCTCTCCTCTTTTGCTTTCTTTTTTCCTTCCTTGGCTTCTCTTTTTCTCCTATCTACTAAATTTAAATGTTCTCCTAATGCTTCATTGTTGGCATTTTTTAATATACATATTCTTTCATGGTAATCTTAGCCTATATCCATGATTTCAACTATTATTTCTATGCCATTGATTCCAAAATCTTGCTCTGACTTGTCTTTAACTTCAGACCAATATTTCCAGTTACCTATTGGTCACCTAATAAATAGTTTATTGGCACCTCAAACTTTATATATGCTTCTCAAAACTTCTCAAGACCATTGCTCATTCTCTTCTACCCTGCAGTTTTAAAGGATGATTTAATCTGTTCTCTCTAAAGGGAAGAGATAATCAACTAAGTCTATTTAGGTTACCTTTACTTTCTGTCTCATTCCCTCTTGTCTCCTCTAGGATCTTGCTTTAGCAGTTGTCCCTTATATCTGACATATCTTCAAACTCTTCCTGTCTAGAAGCTCCTTTCCAACTACCTACAAACATGGTTAAATTATGCCAGTCCTAAAAAAAGAGCCTTCTCTTGACCTCTTTTCCTTCTAGTTAGAGAACCATACCTCTCATTTCCTGTATTGTCAGATATTTTCCCTTGATATTGATTTTTTTAAAGTTTTATGACACTTGGAGATAAATAATTCACAAATTTGTGTAATATAGTCTGTCATCATTCTAAGAAGCTAATATTTGAAAATTGTCATTGGTATCATAATACAACTCAGAAGGGACAATAAAACTGAGCATGAGAAACTCTTGCAATTCCAGTCTTGGAAATGACCAAGAGATTTAGGAGAGACAAAGGAATGCAATGCAAACTTTTTAAAAAGGTTGTTCCCAATGTCTCCTCTTCTTTGTCATTGATTCTTTCTTGATTTCTGAAAAATTCAGTTTCAATTTTCAACATCCTATATAAATAATTCTAAATTTGCAAATAATCTCATAAATGCCTGTTTCTGTGACTTTTCTCCCCAATCTTCTTCATTCTTACTCTCTTGAATTCTACACACATATAAGTTCTCTCTTCTCTTAACTTCAGACAGAGCCACTATATTCTCCTGATTTTCCTTCTACCTCTGTAACCATTACTTTTCTTTTTTTTTCATTAGTTCCTTTCCCTCATTCCTTAAAGAAGGTATCTTCCAAAATCACATCTTCTGCCATCTTCTCTGTTTATACATTGAATAGTCTCATTCTCACTTATTGCATGATTTCAATGATCACCTCTGTGCAAATGAATCCCCAAATTTTCCCTAGCTCTGAACTCTCTCCTGTTTTCTAGATTCTAAGCCCTAGATTTAGGGCACCTTCATTTGCATGTTCCATTGGCACTTTAAACTCAACATGATCAATTCTTCTTTTACCCAAAAGCCAGATTTCCTCTTGACTTCGCAATACTGTCATGGGAACCACCATTCATTCAGTTTTACATGTTTGAAACTTTAGTGTTTCCTTGGACTCTTTCTACTTCCTTCAAATATCTAATGAGTCTCTAAGTCCTAATGATTCATTCTCTGCAACATGTCTCATTTGTCTTTTCCTCCCTCCTAACTATTCCCATTTGCACTATCTTAGTAAGGGCTCTCTATCTATCTTCACTGTCTGAAATAGCCTCATAAGAGGTTCTTCTACATCCTTTTTCTATGTCTTCTAATCCATTCTAGACACCATTCCAAGGCTGATCTTTTTTATGAATAATTCTGTTCCTTCTCTGCATGGCACCCTTCTTCAATGGGCTCCCTTTTGATTTCCAACTTAAAATCAAGCTTTTGCCTGACATTCAAGACCCTAGGCTAAAGACTGATAACCTTAGATACCATTAGACATATGTGTGTGTATGTATATGTGAAATCATTCTATATATACATCTATATATGTGTATATAATATAAAATTATTCTATACATACTTCTATTTATCACTTCTTTCTCTGGATGCAGATAGCATCTTCCTTCATATATCTTTTGTAGGTTATTTGGGTATTTGTTATAGTGAAAAAGACTTATTTCTCAAAGTTGTTCTTAAAACATATTGCTGTTACTAAGATACAACATTTTCTTGGTTCTGTTCATGTCACTCTTCTTTATTTCATATAAGTTTATCCTTGTTTTTTTCTAAGATTATCTAACTTGTCACTTCTTATAGCACAGTAGTATTCCATCATAATCACACAGCACAACTTCTTTATCCATTCTTCAATTGATAGCTATCTCCACACTTTCCAGTTCTTTGTCACCACAAAGAGATGCTGTAAATATTTTAGGACATCTAGGTTCTTCTCTTTCCCTTAATACTTTTTTTGAAACAAACTCCCCCTGCCACATTCCATCTTTATTCTCTCGTTTATGAAGTTAGATATATCCTGAATGCTTTTCTGGGCCTTCTATGCCTGAAGAATTCCTACTCATCCAAAAAGAGTCAATTCAAAATGGGACTCTAGGAAACTTTCTCTGATCTTCCCAATAAACAATAACTTCTTCTCCCTTTGAGAGCACTTTATTTATATTATGTATTTACATGTATAATTTTATAATATAATTATTTATCAATGCATCATATAGATCATCAGAAATAGATTTTAAATTCATGAAGGCAAGAGTAGGAAGGCAGAAGTTTTTTAAGTGCTTACTGAGTGACAGATCTTAAGCTAAATGTTTGACATGCAAATACAAGCAAAACATAGATAGTTGCTGCCCTCAAATGTTTTATATTCTAACAGGGGAAAGACAACACATATAAGGAAGCTGAAAATGGGAGAGAGAAAAAGCAATGAAGGAGGGATTAAAATGCCCTGTGGGGAGAGGGGAGCATGCTGACAAAGCATGCAGGAACATGGCAGTGAAATGTAGAGTCTATAAGTGTATCAGGAGAGGAATGAAGCAAGGCTAGACTAAGTCTATCCATGAAATGAAGGCCTCTGGAAGGAGCTCATCAATGTGAGAAGAGAGCTGGCATGAAAGGGGTATGTTCCAAGATAACAAGGGCGCTGAATTACCATGACAAAGTTTAATAGAAGCCAAAAGCACAGCCCATTGTGTATGACACAGTGGGCAATGTCTGATACAGATGCTGTATTTTATTTAACCCCTATTATGGTACTCTTCATTTTAGATATTTGATAAATGTCAGGTTTAAATGAAATGAAACCTCTTCTTTTTTGACTTTTAAATCTTTGATGGTGCCATTGCCATTCTTCCTGTTACAGAAGCTCCAAATATTAGTCATCTTTTCTTTTCCCTTTCTCTCTCTCTCTCTCTCTCTCTCTCTCTCTTTCTCTCTCTCTCTCTCTCTCTCTTCTCTCTCTCTCTCTCTCTCTATATATATATATATATATATATATATATATATATATATTAGCAAATGCTTGTATTGTAATGCAACAGTATCAATCCCAATACCCTCACTTTAATTATTGAGATTATTGAAATAGCCTTCTAACTATTTTCCTTACTTCCAGGTTCTACTTGCTCCACTCCATCCTCGACACCATTGACCTATTAATCTTTCTAATGCACAGATCTGACCAATCCATTGCTTAAAACTCCTTAGCTTTTGTTCATTAAATACCAAAGTCTAAAATCTTTAATGTAACATTCAAGGCACTTCAAAGACTGGAACCAAAACACTTTTCAAAACTTAATTAAAATTACTCATATACTCTCTATACTAGAATAAAATTATGACTATTTCAAAAATACATTCTATGTTTTTCTATATCTGTGGCAAGAGTCTTTTGTTCACAGGCTTTGCTACCTCTTTTTGGAATGCTGTCTCCTGTCATCTTTTGCTCATTGAATAAATGAGTATTTTTAGCTTCTTGAATATTTCCCTCATTCATCCTGTCTCCATTGTAGCACTACCCCATACCCAGCCCAAAGATACCGTCTCTTGGATTTTTATTCTTCCATAGCACTTTGTGGATTCAGTTCAACAAACATTGAATGTTTGCTACATACAAGACACTCTTCAGAGTGCTGAGATCCTAAGGTAAAAAACATGATCTCCCTTTTTGAGAAGCTTTTAGTATATTGGGTAAAAGTAGAGAGAATATGATGGTACATAGGTACATAAAATACAAGGTGGGAAGGGATGAATTTGAAGTCAATGTACTCTAGGAATATTTAAGGAAGAAAGAAATACTTTTATTAAAAGCTCACTTTGTGCCCAGATACTGTGCTAATGTTGTTCAGTGTTTCAGTCATTTTTTTTTTTTTGGGGGGGGGGGGGCTTGGGGTTTTCTTGGCAAAGGTAGTGGAGTACTTTGCCATTTCTTTTTCCAGCTCATTTTTTAATTGAGGAAATTGAAACAAATAGGATTAAATGATTCACCTAGAGTCATACAGCTAAGTGTCTGGCCAGACATGAACTCAGGAAAGATGAGCCTTTTTTACTCAAGGACCACTGTACTACCTGGCTGTCCTAAATGCCTTACAAATATCATCTCATTTGATCTTTACAATAATTCTGGAAGATAGGGGCTACTCTTATCTCCATTTTACGGTTGAGGAAACTTGCCAGTTTCACACAGCACTTTGAGTCTAATGTAGTAATGTCATTTTGGTCCTCTTTGAGAACAAAGGACAACAATCAACCATGAGGCTAGATTTGAATTTTGGTCTTCCTGATTTCAGGTACAGTGCTCCATCCACTAAGCCAGCTGCTTCCCAGCTAGGGCCATGAGGGAAGGTGGAGATACAATCTGAGCTGATCCTTGAAGGAAAGTGATTCTAAAAAAGCAGTGATAAGTGGAATGTATGTTCAAAACACAGGGGATAGCTTGTGTAAATATGCAGAGCCATGGAGGATGTGAGAGGATTAATGTCTAGGGGAGAGTATGATTAAAGAGGGTTTTAAACGCCACACAGAGGAGTTAATAATTATCTGTAAAGTTCTTGAGGATATTCAGTTTGGTATTCTGGTTGACTCTGTACATGGCTTACCTCCTCACTAGATTACAAGGTCCTTGAGGGAATTATAGTGACTTAATTTAGCACAGTGACTAGCACATAGTTGGTGTTTAATAAATGCCTATTGACTGATCGAGTTGTAGCCTAGTAAACAAATTAAGAAGCCTCTGATGAATCACTTAGTGATTATAAATTGCTACAGCTGACTGATGGTTCAATTTCAGTTTTCAGCTGGAATTGTTGTTTTGTGTAGATTCTATGCTCCCAAAAGGCCTGTGATCAGCAAAAGTAGCTTTAAGGCTGCTTTCCTCAATGGCTACCCTACTCTCTGCCAATTTCTACCTGTCACCAGCTTTGACCCCATTGGATTAAACACGAGGGATTTAGAGAAGCATAGAATCTGTGAGTTCTAAGATCAACTGGTTTCATTTCTTCTTTCTCCATCATTTCCCTCCCTTCTAGGAGCCTAGCTTTCGTAGATGTAGAGGAAAAGTTATGATCTCATTAGATTAATAGCTTCCAACTTCCATGCTTGTGTTCTATGGTCTTATGCCTTGTATGCCTCTGTTGACCCTCTAAATCAAATTTTAAACTCCCAAAGAAGGGCCAGAAAAGCTGGAGTCCAGGAGAGTAGAGGAAAATATCCAGAAATTTGTGGCAGGTGATAGGAATTGAGATTTTTGTTATTTGAGTCAAGGGAACAACTTCAAGAAAGCAAAGAACTATGGAATTTGTTTCAAGCAGGCATGGAAGGTAAGAAGAATTTCCCTCTGATGAACACAGAATGTGGACTGTGTATATGTGTGTTTCTGTCATTGTCAGTCAGTCAACAAGCATTTATTGAATGCTCATTATGTGCCAGACTCTATAGTAAGTTATATGGATACAGAAAAAGGCAAAAATAATCCTTGCCCTCAAGGAATTTATATTCTACTAGGGAAAACAACATGCAAACAGCTTTGTGATTCAAGATAAATACAGTGTAAATGGGAGATAATCTCAGAGAAAAAGAGCGGAGTAAAGAGGGAACAATAACACTGGCCTTCTTTATAGTCCTCACACATGATTTTCCATCTAATCATCTCTTGATTCTAACTGACTGTCCACCCTGCCTGGAACAATCTTTCTCCTCTTTTCTACCTCCTAACTTCTCCTTGGAAGAGAACTTCAACTAATTACTTCCTCCCCCAGGCATGGATTAGGATAGATAGCTTTTAATTCTTTAAGTCTTTTTAGTTCTTATATTCTATGATTTATCCTTTTTTTTTTCAAATCTGGAAGTTGATCTGTCAAGATAATATATTAAGACACAAGACACATGAAACACAAAGCTTAAGCAACAGAGATATTAAAAACTAAAAGGTAGAATGTAGAGAGAAGAAGAAAGATGAGAATAAAGAGAAGTGAGGTCCTAGTTAGAGTTATCTGGAAATCGTCAGTCTGACTGGATTGTAGGAAGACTGAGGGATAGTACAATTGAATTACTGAATTCTCTTTGGGATTCTTAGATCACATGGTCTGTAGACAATTAGAGAAATTAAATGGATCTCTTAGGTTTCAGGGAAAATTATGATTTGGGGACATTGGACTCTCAGGTTAGGAACCTCAAAGGAGGATCAAGTTTACCCAATATCTTGTGAGCTGAGCCAAGTTGCAACTCATATTCATTGAGTGAAATGTGGTATTTCCTGTGATCTGTAATGAATGATAGTAATATCTTGTCACTTTCAATCATTTTGAATATTCTATCATGGCAGTAACCACACAGAATAGTATTTATCCTAAATGATTCTTCATGAAAATGAACCAATTGCTCCAGAATAAATCTAGATGAGGCAACAAAAACTGTAGACTGTATACAACAGTGCTTTCTGAAGAAATATTTTAAAAAATACATTTTATTGATATTTTCTATTTTTATATCTGCTACATTTCTCAATCCCCTTTCCCCTTCAGGGATCTATCCATTCCTTATGTAACAGAATTTTAAAAGGGAGAGGGAAATAAACAATTCATGAAAACTAAACATATATTAAAAAGTCTAACATTATATGAAATATCCCCCACCTATAATTCCCTATCTCTGCAAAGAAGCTGAAGAGAGAGACACTTTCTCAAATCTCTTCTTTGAGGTTTAGCTCAATCATTACAGTTTTATGGCATTCAGTTTTAGTTATTTTATTGTTACTTTTTTCCATTTACATTGTTGTAGTAAGTATGTGTTTCATTTTTCTGGTTCTGCTTATTTCTGTTTGCATCAGTTCATATGTCTTTCCATGCTTCTCTATATTTATAGTAATCATTGCTTCCAATTACAAAGTAACATTCTATTATATGAAAGTTTTGGATGCTTAGTTTTGTCTGCTTTTGTGACCCCCTTTGGGGTTTTCTTGCCAAAGATATTGGAGTGTTTGGCCTTTTCCTTCTTCATCTCATTTGACAGAATGAGGAAACTGAGTCAAAAAAGGCTCACAGAGTTAGTATGTATCTGAGACTGGATCTGAATTCAGATCTTCCTCACTTTAGTCTGGATGCTCTATTACTATACCATCTCTCTAGATGCATGAAGGTTAATATGGTACAGTAGATAAATGAATGAAGATCTAAGTTCATATCCTATCTTAGACACTTACTAGCTATGTGACTAGCTGTGCAAGTCATTGAGTTTCTTTTTGCCTCAGTTTCCTCAATTGTAAAATGGGGATAATAATAACCTCTACCTCACAAGTGCATTGTGCGGATCAAATGGTATATTATTTATAAAAAAGTGTCTAACACATAGAAGGCACCTTATAATAAATGCTTATTCTCTTCCCTTCCCTTTGTTAGAAAAAATCACCAGCTTCTCTGGAACTTAATTCAATAGAAAGAGATTGGACTAGATCAAGAATTGGATAACTATGACTAGCAAACTAAGAAGAGTTCTTGCATTTTAAAATGCAATTGCAGGCTATACAAAAACAACCAGCAGAATGGATTTGGTCCATGGGCCATAGTGTCCTGACCCCTAGATGTGATCATTAAGGTTCTTTTCAACTATAAAACTATGAATATATTATTTTATGGAATCTGAGAATTTGCCTTAAATCTATCCTAGATCCATCTTTCTCAAAACTGCAAAATAATTTTCTTTAAGTGAAGGTCAACCTCAATACACTTTCATAACTCCCTATTCTTTGAGAATTAAATGTAAGTTTCTCTATTTGCTGTTTAAAGCTCATTACAGCCTAGCCCTGACCTGACTCTTTAGTGTCACATGCCTTCCAAACTGACTTTCTAACTTTCCCTCATACTCAGTAGTCCCATCTCTGTAGCTTTGTGATGGCTTTCCACTATCCTTGGAATGCTTCTTTCTCCTCTTTAGACTTATAGGATCCTTTACTTACTTTAAGACTTTAATCAAAAATCACCTTCTAAATCAGATCTTTCCAGATACCTCTCCACCCCTGCCTAGCTATTAGTATCCTCTATCTCCAAACTACCTTGTATTTATGTTCTTGGAGAGAAAGTTAGCCAAAGCTGAGTTGGTCATCCTCATGGAATATTGATTACTTTCTACCTATATACTCAGGATATTAAAAACACTTATTCAGAGGGGTAAACAGAGTACAATACACTAGCATAATGGTATATTACTTTGCTATAAGAAATGAGACTATTATGAAAACAGAGAAGCATGAGATTTATATAAATTAATACAAATCAAAATAATGAGGGGAATAGTATCTCCCTCAGAAATATATAAACTCCTTGAAAAGAGAGATGTTTCACTTTTGACTTTATATTTCCAGAAGTGAGTATGGAGCCTGGAATATAGTGCATACACACATATGCATAAATAAATGAATAAATGGATTAACAATCCTTTTTGTTAATATCAGGGGATCTGAAATCTAATATGAAAATATGAAATGTTGAAGAGAATATTATTTCCTTTTTCAAAAAAAAAGAGGATAATACAAAGGAACTTATTTTGATTGGGTTCCAGATACTAGTTTTCTTTAAGGAAAATTTGATGATTTTGGGGCTCTCCTGTGAGATAATCTTTTCTTTGTATTACAGCCCCTTTTGCCAATGTGAGCATCAGATACATAAAAAACCGGGGTTTTAATACAAAGTGTTGGAATAGTCCAATTTTGAGTGGGATATCTAGTAGAAAAGAATGACTAAATTTGGAGTTAGTTATCTTGGCTTCAGTCCTGGATCTTGTTCAGTGACTTTGACCTCAAACTGAATCTCAGTTTACCTAAGGGTGTTGAATTACATGCTCTCTAGAATCCATTCCAGTTCTGAATCCTACAAGCTCCAAATGTGTAACTGGGCATGGAGTGTTTGATTGATCATTGGCTATGCCATTTTTGCAATATCCCCTATCTTGTTTGTTTTGCTATGGAGATATAAATAGACATAAACATAGTTATATATGGACAACACTATGTCATATATGTTATGTCATTTATATGTTGCACTATACATGTTATTGTTCAGCTGTTTCAGTTATTTCAGTTATGTCTGATTCTTCATGACTCTATTTGGAATTTTCTTGATAAAGATACTGGAGTGATTTGCCATTTCCTTCTCTAGCTCACTTTACAACTCATTTTATAGGAAATTGAGATAAATAGGATCAAGTGACTTGCCTAGGGTCTCACAGCTAATTAGTGTGACCAGATTTGAACTCAGGAAGTTGAATCTTCCTAACTTCAGGTCTGACACTCTATCCATGCCATCTGGTGACCTATACATATGCATACATATTATAATATATACATACATAATATACATATAGTATATACTATAGATATACTATGTATATATGATAGATATGTATAGTATATACTATATGTACACATACAGTATATGTGTATTACACATGTGTACATGTATGAAAAATATGTATGATATATTGCATATATAGCACTTGAGGAAGAAAATAAAAGTACTTTTTAAATATTGTTTCACTTTTTAAAAAATCTTTTATAATATTTCTTGAGTTTTAAAGATTTTTCTTTTGTCTTATTTTCTTTGCTTTAGCTACATGGATCCTGACAAATGCTTGATTTTGTATGGGGATGACCAGGTATGGATGGGTCTGTGGTGGGGTTGGGGTGGAGTACATATTAATCCAAGAGAAAAGAAAGCCCATAAGATTTCCTTCAGAGATAAAAGTGTAGAGAAAATATACAAATTTCAGAGCTATGATCCAGGATTAAAAAGTTTTAAAAAAGGCACTGATACTCAAGGCATTCAAGTCAGAGAGATAAGGAAAAGAAAGCTTTATTATTATTATTTCAAACTATATCTCCTTGTCAAGATGGACCTTAGGCATAAACAGAGTAAGGAGCTGCCTGTTTTATGTATTATACAGTTACATACTGATTATAGTATGTTGTCAGGGATCACCAAGCAAAAAGCACTAGCCCCAAAATATGAAGTCCATCTTCTCTTTGAGGCCTAAAAATCTTTTAACAGAGCATTGTCTTTTAAAAAATTTCAGAATTAGAGAGAAGATATAAAGAAAGTTTTCACCAGATCTAAAACTCTACAGTGCAAAAAAGGAATTAAATTATCAGATTTTCAGAGCATTTTGTGGAAGTGAGTTTTAGTATGGAGGCAAGATTAGGATTTTGTTGAGTACCTCAGGTGGAAAGAAGAAATAAATGTGGTCATGAAGAAAAAAAAAAAAAAAAAGGAGTCCATGTACCAAAATGAAACTTTTACCCCTTCAAAGTTTTGTCCAGGGCTGACCTTGCTTTCTCTCTCTCCCTGTAATTCTTTCCACCACCAACCTTGGAATCTTGTAGGATGATAAACTTAATATAAGCCAAAAAGGCATGTTAGCTGCTGAAGGAAATCAGTAGAGTCTGGATAACTTAAAGAGTCTTCCATACACAGTCAAAACTCACACTGTGCCCTTATTCCTTTAGTTTATTCAGGGTTGGTGAGTCCTCCTAATCAATCCTAACAAAAAAGCCAAAAACCCTAATCTGATATTAGGTTATGTTAGAAACACCAGAGTATCTAAAACATAGGATGATGGCTCTGCTGCATTCTGTTTTAGTTCATATATATCTAGATTATGGTGTTCTATTCTTCAATCTCCATATTAGGAAGGGTATTGAAAAACTAAAGAACATCCAGAGGAAGGCAACAAAGACAGTAGAGTCCTTGACACTTGCAATAATAAGAAAATCAATTGAAGAGAATAGGGATATTATTGAACCTGAAGAAGAAAAGACCCAGAGTCCACATAATAGTTTTCTTTGGATAACTAAAAGGCTATATGGAAGAAGACTCTCTTTCAGTTTAGCCCCAGAGAGTAGAACTAGGGATATCTGATAAAAATTGAGAAGAGATGAGTATTTATTGTATAGAAAGAAAAGCATCCAAATAATTTGAACTATCCAAATAGAGAATGAAACAGTAATTTTCCCATCATAGGAAGTCTTCAAGCAGACACTGGATAATCATTTGTTGGGGATATTCTGGAGGAGATGTTTATTGGGGTCCCAATGACCATGGTGACCCCTTTCATACAGAAAACTTTGAGAGTCTCTGAATTCTCTTGAAGGCAGTAAATAGGCACCTGGTAAGGTACTCAAGCCCTGTGTCACAGGTTCTTAGATTTACGGCCAAAGGGAACCATCTAATTCAAACCCTTCATTTTTTCAGGCAGAGGTCATTGTATCCCAGAGAGATTAAGTAAATTTGCTCAAAGTCACGCAGATAATAAGCAGCACAACCAGGATAGGAATCCAGGTCTTTTGCTACCAAATCCTGTATTTCTTTCCACCATATCAGGTTGTCGTTCCAAAGACCCGCTCGTGCAAGGGATGAAAAGGTTTTTGTGTGCATTTGTTTCTGAGAAATGTAGATTATTACCAGGATGCTGTGGAAGGACGCAGCCCCGCTTCCTACAGGGTCCTTTTCCTTCCTCTTCTTCTTGCAGTGGGAAGCCAGCAGTCCTAGGAGAGGTGGGGGATCAGAGAGAGAAAGCAGCAGCAGAAGCCCCCGTGCATTATGATCCACGTTCATTTGGGGAAATGTAAATGGCTCTTGTAATTTTGTCCCTCTCCCAGAATGTGCTGGTAGCAATAACTGGCTGGCTCGCCCAGCCTGTCACAACAGGAGCTGCTCACTTGGAAATAGGCAAAAGCCTGACACACAACAGGTGTATATATATAGTAACCTTGCTGAAGGCTCTGCGCCGTGCAGGCTTAGTCACACAGTGCCCCCCAGTGGTCAAGGAGGGAGCCAGGCAGAGGGATGCAGGAGGTTCTGAGCAGAGGGACCGCATTGCATCTGGAGACTCCTTCTGCTCTTTGAGCTCGTGCCTTCTCTCTGAATGGCTGGACTGCTCACCAAAGAGCTCAGAGAGGATGTCGGCCATCGGTGACTTAGAGTACCTAAGAATAAAGCAAAACTTGAAATGTTCTGAGGGCAGAGCTAGAGATGTTTAGATATTTATTTACATACATACACATGTGTGTAATTATTTGTGCATATAGAATTTATTTACATATAATATATGTATATTTCCCATATGTATATATGGGAAACAGACATTTTGGGAAATGAGATGTCTGCCTCAGAAGACATGTAGATACAGACATGTATCTACACACGTGTGTTATATATGTTTTAATTTTTGTTCCTATGTCACCTTTATTTCCCAACATATCTGTTCCCCTTCACATACTCATAGTCATCCCTCATAGCAAAGAATTTTTAAAAATGCTGAAAGCAATTCAGAAAACTGGATTGAACAAGTCTAACAGTACTTATAATAGTCCATGTATATTCCAAAACCATAGTTCCCTTTCCTCATTCCTTTTCAATCCCTGCAAAGAAAGGAGGGAGGTACATTTTTATATTTTTTATTGCAGTTGGACTTGATCACTATACTTGGAGTGTTTCTTGTTAATTTTTTGGTATTATTTTCATATATATTATTGTTGAGGTCAATAAGCATTGTTTTCTTAGGTCTTTTTACTTTACTTTGGAAAAGGGAAGGAAAAAAAGAAGGAAAGGGAGAAGGGAAGAATGAAGAGAAGAGTGAAAAGAAGGAAATTTATATAGTGCCCACTACATGCCAGGCACATACATAAGCAAATAAGAGCCCATAAGCTCTTTGCAAATATTATTTCATTTGATCAGTTCATATAAGCCTTCCCAAGGCATGGCATTTTGACATATGATATCAGCTTTTATCCTTTACCCTTCTCAGATTTTTAGAGATGAATCTATAGTTCCTTCTTGTTAGGTTCCTTCCCCTGACCTTCATGTTCTCATGCTGGGCAATTCTCGTCCATAGGACTGCAGAATTTAAAACTGATCAAAGATCTCTGGAGGGCCTTCTAGTCAAACCCCCTCATTTTACTGATCAGAAAAATGAAGCACAGAGAAGTAAAAGTGAGTCATTTTGAGGTCACTAAGGTAGAATGTGACAAAGACATCATTCTAAGTAAAGTTCATGACTAAATATTGTTTTCCCATCTTTAGAAGTGCTATTTGTCCTTGATTATAGTTTAGAAAAATGCCTCTTTTTTCTCTACATGGCAATAAAAAGAGTAAATATAATAGAAAAGAAAACTATCTTCCCACTCAGTAACTAACAAATACTGTGGGAAATGAATGAATGAAATTAAAAAAAAAACAATTATTAAGGTCTTAAGATGTGCTAGGCACTATGCTAAGCACTGGGGATACAGATACAGAAAGCAAGACAATCTCCCTTCAATATGCTTACGTTCTAATAGCATGACATATAGGAGATGTCATATAGGTGAGTGGTCAGTGGAGACCAGTATTGGGTCTAGGAAGTCACAGGGATGATGATTAGAACCATGAGGTAAAAAAATAAAGCAAACAAGTTCACATATTTCTGGGTATCAATTCTCCTCCCCTTCCCTTCTATACCCCTATTGATCTACTTCCTACTCTTTACTCTGGTTTTATGTAACCTTTACACAGTTTAGAAATAGTTTTCAAATTCTGCAATCTTGCTAGCCTCTGAACATCCATGAAATCAGGGGCAAAGTAGAAGGAACTTCATCTATTGATGACTATTGACATATATTCATAAAGTCCATATCATCCTGAACATTGGCTGTTATACCTGATATAGAGCTGCATACATAGCAATTGCTCAATAAAAATCACTTTATGGTAAGGTTTGGTAAACTTACATGTTTTCTTAAGAATCTAAGTAGACTTAACCTTTATAGTAGGCCCTATTTCTTCCCTGCAGCCCCTCTATGGCAGAATTTGACCAAGTTAGTAATTACGCCATTTATAGTTTTGAATGATTTCGCTCTTTCTACCTTAGTACTGGTTTGTAGAGCCTAATGAATCCCACTGTCTTCCTCTGACAATGCCCATGACAATTCCCATCATTTTTGCCAATAGTGAATGAGGCAAGGGACTATTGGGAACTGGGACTACCTGTGATGAACAACAGAAGGTCTATACCAATGGGAGATTTACATGGACTTACCCCTGTCAGAATGGTCTCTCTTTTAACCTAATCTGGTCACATTATTCTTCTGCTAAAAAATCTGACTCTCCATTGCCTCTAAGTAAAGTTCAAACCCAGCATTCAAGACCTTTTAAATTATTGAATACCAGTCCTTACTATACTCTCTAAAGTCTACCTTTCTCTGCCCCTCCAAACACCTTGGCTCACACTTTCTTCTAAACTAGAATGTACATTCATCTCCTCTTACCTGCTAAATTTTACCCATCTTTTAAAATTGCCACCTCTTCCAAGAAGTTTTCCTAGATGCTGCTTGGTGGTAAGTAGTAGCCTTCTTCCTCAGTGCATCTTTATGGTTCTATTGTACTTTTCTGCTTAATGATCACTTACTTTGGCACTTAAAATTTTATCATATAATGCTGTGGATTATGGTTATTTTTTGTTTGTTTGTTTTGGTCTTATCCCAGAAAGCAGCAATTGTACCTTATCAAAAAAAAAATTTTCCTTTCCCTGGTGACCAGCCACGGCACTCTGTAATCACCCAACAAGTATTCATTAATCTAATATGCTAGGTTTTGGGGGGATACAAAATCCAGTTAGAAGCTTTTTGCCCTCAAAAAAGTTAAATTCTAGCAAAGAAAACAGAATAGATAAAAGGTGTTTTAGGGTAAGGAGGGCAATAATAACTGGGGGAGAAACAGAGAAGTCATCATTTAAGGAGGCCCTTGAATTATTCTATGAATTGGAGGAAAGGAGGAAGGCCATTCCAGGTATGATGAACATCCTGGCAATAGTGCAGAGAAATGTGTAATGGAGTGCTGTGTTTAAGGAGCAAGAAGTAGTTCAGTTGGACTGAACTATACCATGTGTGAAAGGTTGTAACTTGTCATTGAGGTTAAAATGGTGGCTTTAAAAAGGAGAACAAAGATAGGATGTGAAGAAATTTAAATGCCAAATGAAAGAGTTTCTATTTAATTTTAGAGGCAATAAGGTTGATTAAGGAAGTGATATAGTCAGTTCTGCACATTAAAAAAAAAAAAAACACTTTGGCAGCTATATGGAGGAAAGATTAGTATGGGGCAAAGTTTGAGCCAGGAAAACCAGTTAAGAGAATACTGTAATAATTTGGATGAAAATAGATGTTTAACAAAATTAATATTGTAACCTAATGTTTTAAAGTTTAGAATTTGGGCAGTTAGGTGGTGCAATGGACAGAATTCTGGGCCTGGAGTTAGGAGACCTGAATTAAAATCTGGCTTCCCTCATTTATTGGTTGTGTGACCCTGGATAAGTCACTTCCTTCTATTTGCCTCAGTTTCTTATCTATAAAATGAGATGGAGAAAGAAATGGGAAACCATTTTAGGATCTTTGCCAAAATGACCCCAAATAAAGTCATGAAGAGTCAGACATGATTGAAAGTTTAGAAATATTAATTTAAAGTTTAGAAATATTTTATTCCACAACTGTCAGAGATAGTTTACATATGTTTATATACATACACTAATCTGGAAAACTGTGGTGCAAAGTTATCAGGTGACTTGTCCAGTGTCACACAGCTAACAAATGTCTAAGTTTCAGGACTAACATCCAGATTTAATGCTGCTATCAATGTCCCATGTTGATTTGCTACTATAGTCATTCAATTTTATTGTCCTTTAAGGGACAAACTTACCCAAGGGGATAGGATACTTCTTTGGGGGTTAAAAAGACAAACACATGTGCATACAGGGTTTTAGTTCACTAGTCATGGAGCAGTACTTTAAATTTTCCATTCTATATAGGTCAATGACCACAGGAGGTGAACCGCTTAGGAATTCAACACAAGCAGTCCAGTTTTATCCTCCTGATGTCATAGGAAGTATTGCTGATGATTCATCAGGTGGAACATTTCCCTCTGAGTCAGAAATTAACTCTGGGTCTTGCCCAGTGTTTGGAGGGCACAAGGCTGTTGCTAGCTAGGTCTTGCTCTAGTGCAGGGGTCCTTAATCCTTTGGGAGTTGTAGAAGGCTTTGGCAAGCTCGTGAGTCCCATGGGATTTTCAGAATTATGTTTTTAAATGCAAGAAAAAATTTTAAAAACCATAGAATTATCAAGAAAACCAATTATTTTGAAATGCAATTATAAAAAAAAAGTTAACTCAGTTAAGAATTAGTTTTTGAACAAAAGGAGGTCTTCCTGACCACAGAGATAGGGATATGTTGCTAAGAAACTCTTCTCTCCTGGAAAACTTTAAAAATAAGGTAATACTGATTTTTATTTCTCTTAGGGTATATTAGGGGCAACTAAGGGATAGAAGATTGGGCAGGATTATTTTGTTATTTCCTGTTCAAAGGGATTTTATATATGAGGTACAGTAGTGACCTGTTTCCTAAGCAAAGGCTTGTTAATTCTGGGATCTTAGCCAAATCCAATTGGATAATTCCATTTTACTCAGTCATCCCATGGAGCAGCTGCAAAGTCAGTCAACATGTAATCATAGGATCATGGAATCTTCCAAAGTAGAAGGGACCATCAGAAGAATTTTTGATGAATGGAAAATGTGGAGAGTTCAGGATTTGCAGATGACTGAACTGGAGTCTACAAAGGGATTTTTTTTTCCAAAGAAAGAAATAGATATTTAAATAAATATTTAAGTCTATATTCCAGCCACTAGGGATATAAAGACAAGAAAAAAAAGTTCTCCTTAGCCTTAAGGTGTGTATAATCTATTGGTACCAGAGATTTAGGGATGAAGATGAACAGAAGCCCAAATGACTTGCCTAAGTCATGTAAGTAGTGATAGAATTGGGACTGAGCTCAAATCTTTTAGGTTCCAGAAATGGCACTCTTGCCAATACACAACCCATCTTGGATCCCAGAACTTGAGAATATTACATTCTAATTGAGATGGCAAACACAAGTGAATATGGCTGAAGATTGCATGGAAAGGAAACCTATAAAATGAAGCCAGTTTTTGGTTTTGGCTTGCTGATTAAAAGTCTGGACCATCTTGCTAATATCATATTATACTCGTCTGCCCCAATCCTGGATGAGTGAGTAAAATAATAATTCATTTAGGTACATACATACACAGATATACACATACACACCTACCTATGGTTCAGCTGAGAAAGTGGATTTAGTAAAGATCTTATAGCATACAATAATGCCGAACCCTCTCCACTTGGTCTCTAGCCAAGCTGTCTCAGTGGCAATATGATGCATGTTTTATGTAAGGGTTTTGAATCTGCTGCAGGAACCTGGCTTTTCATGTCTCAGTCTAGACAGATGCATGATTGAATGAAAGATTCATCCAAACCCTATGCAACAATGGCCATCTGGAAAGTAGCCAGCCCCTCATTTAGTAAATTGCTCCTTTTAAATGCAGCTGCTGAGTCTCAGCCTTTACACTACCAAGAAATATCAGAAGGCTTGCCTTCCCTCATTTATCTGAGCTGTTCCTCTCAATCTGCCTAGTAACTTCAAAAGGCAGTTATTGTATGACAAGGCACTTGACCTTCCTGATTTCTAAGCCAAGGAGAAGTATCCATCTTTCCCTAGCTTGTCTTTTCTTCAAAAGCAAGGACACCTTATTAGCTGCTTGTTGTCCACTCCAGGGGGCTGAGATTTGGAAGAATCCCGTCAAGCTTTCCAGAACCTAAATCAACCAACATCCATCTTAAATGTTACTGGTTAGAGACACTGTCAAAGGTGAGGATGGGGTGGGAAGCCTTGCTGGATCAGCCTGCTGCCCGTGCATCTGCCTCCTGGCTTCCTGCAAGTCCCAGATAAAAATCCCCCCAGGAAGCCTAACCCAAACCCTCTGAACTAAAGTGCCTTACCTCTACCTATTTATTTGTGCATAGTTGTCTCTCTCAAACCACCACGGGTTCCTTAAAGGCAGGAATTGTCTTTTACCTCTGTGTATTCCTGGCACTGCACCTGGCACAGAGTAGGCAATTAAAAATCCTCATTGGCCCACTAATTGACTTTTCCCTGCTCCACGCCATCATGAACAATGTGGTCTGGCTGTTTGGTGCTTCTCTCCATCAGGAAGGTCCTACCAGAGCCCCTTAGGATGCGTTGGATAAAGACTGATAGCCAATTGATTATAGGATGACAATAGGTTTCCAATCTGTAGCCCTAGTTAATCCTTTGTAAAAGGAAATGAAAGAAATGGCCAAGATCTCCTCAGGACAGGCAACATGCTGGCTCATCTTAGCCATTTCTTAAACACCATGTACCATGAACTATCTCTGCCCTCTGAGAGCTTACCGGGGAAGCTGGGGAGGAATACAATAAACACACATGATTAAATACTCCAAAATAGGCAAAATTATGTGGGGGACACAAATACTCCCAGAGATAGTGTCAGGAAAAGCCTTATGTAAGAGTATTTAAGTAGAACTTTGTAGCAAACTAGATGTTCTTTGAAGAGGCAGAGGTGAGGTGGTAAGGCATTCCAGGGGTGGGAACAGTGAGAGAACCTGAGAACAAGCATGAAGTCATAGAATATAAATTCTGGAAGCTGGGGTGGACTGGAGTCAGTGCTAATTAAGGTGGTTAGGTTTTCAGGAAAATGGACAAAGTCTACAAGTTAGGGCTCAACTTATTCTGTTGATTTTCTAGACTTGAGATATCCAGAGAGAAAATATTTAAATTCAGATTAAATTTAAAAATAAGCCATGGGTATTTTTCCCTCCTACCAGGACAGGACCTTAGAGAATATCTAGTTTAATCCCCTTGTTTTACTGATTTGTATATGATTACTGACCTATCTGTAGCATTTCATTTACAAAATACTTTTACAAATATTATTTCATTTGTTCCTCACAACAACTTTATGAGGTGAGCACTATAGGTATTTTTATCCCAATTTTACAGATGAGAAAATAGACTCAGAGAAAGTAAATCTTTTGCATTGGATCAGTTGGCTTTTAAATGTAAGAAATGAGATTCACATTCAGGTCTCTTTGAACTTCAAATCTGGTGTTTTTCATTTAAATTCATAAATATTCACAGATCTGTAATTTCGTCATTCTGGCAAAAGAAAACATCCTCCTTTACTAGCATAATAAGGCAGAAAAATAGAGCAACGGATAGAGCACTGGGCTTGGAATCAGGAAGACTTATCTTCATGAGTTGATGAGTTCAAATCTCACCTCAGGTAACTTACTAGCTCTGTGATCCTGGACAAGTTACATAACTCTTGTGTGCCTCAGTTTCCTCATTTGTAAAATGAATTGAAGAAGGAAATGGCAAATTTTTCCAGTATCTTTGCCAAGAAAACCCCAAATGGAATCAGAAAGAGTTGGACATGATTGAAATGACTAACAACATAGTAAATGGGTCTTCTTTGTTGTTTGTGATATCATGAATCATGAATTGAATTTAAGTTAGGAAGGGCTGTATAAGGTCACCTGCCTCACATTCCCCTCCAGAGTCTGGGTCCTGTGGCAAAATACACCAGATAACAGGAAAATGCCTATGGATAAGAGAATAATTTGCTCAGGGTAAGATAGGCTGTAAGTGCCATATGCAGGATTTGAACTTGATTCTAAAAGCAGCTTCCCATAGAGGATATGTCATGACATGAAACAATATGAAACCATGCTGCCCCTACTAAGTCCAGAGACATTCCAGGTGCTTTTGTATTTTAAAAAAATATTTTTGGAATGACTTAAGTTTTAGGTTGTTATTTGGAGTCTGTAAAGAGTGAGACAAAGGAGGAACAAGATGTACATATGTTAAACCCTAGGCTATTTCACCAAAAAGGGTTGCTGCTACCTCAGAGATCTACAAGTTCCCTGCAGGTTTGTACTTCTAACACTAGCTCATGAGCCCCAAGTAGTGAGCTTTCCCTTAACACAGCTAGGAAAAACAAAAAACTTTAGCCAAAAACAAAATGATTTACTGAGCCTAATAATAACAGAAGCTATACAACGTTCTTTCCACGAACCTGGATGTACTCTCTCCCATAAAGACACACAGCTGCAATGGGAAGATAACCCTGGATTTAAGAATATCGGGCTAGAGTGGAGGAACACTCCTGAACTTCAGGGCTCCAGTCATTCTTTCCTCACACGGTCTTTAGGAAGCTTGTTTCTGGATGCAGAATTTCAGGTTGGGGTGAGAGTAGGAGAGAGTCACTTCTCTGGGATCCCAGGTCCTATTAGCTGGGTCCCTATTTTTCGTTCAGAGATTTTGCTCCTTGAATATACCTGGAGAGTGTTCCTGCTCCCTGTTGGATGTGGTATCTCCTACTGGGTAAGCAGCCATTCTGAGTGCTGTGATTGAGGAATAAGGGGAGAGGAATAATACTCTTCTTCCCCCTCCTCCTCCTCTCCCTCTCCTGCTCGTGAGCTTGGTGTTTCCTGTGTGGTCTGACCTATGGGCCATAGAGGACATCCCCATCTTTTACTAGCCAAGAGAGTTCTTCCTATAATTCAGTCAAGGGCTTCAGACTTCTAAAGCATTAATGCCTGATTAAGAGGAACTGATTATCTAGTAGGATCAGCTAAGTGACACAGAGAGTGCTGGAAGTGAACTCAGGAAGATCTGAGTTCAAATTTGAGTCACTCTCAGTTTCTTCCACTGGAAAATGAGGTAGGAGGGTCATAATGGCATCCACCTTGTGTAAAGTGCTTAGCATGCACTTATGATACTATTCAGTTGTGTCCAACTCTTTGTGACCATAGCACGTCAATATTGTCTATGGGATTTTTTTGGGCAAAAATACTGAAGTGTTTTTCCATTTCCTTCACTGGTGGATTAAGGCAAATGAATTAAGAGATTTGCCCAGGGTTACTTAGGTAATAAATGTCTGAGGCTGGAATTAATCTCTGGTCTTCTTGACTCTAGGGCCAGTGGTCTATCCACTAAGCCAGTTAGCTGCCCTCAAGGAATTTACACTCTAATGAATTTTTAAATATTGAAGTACATAAAGACAAGTGATTATTATTATATTTTTATAGTTCAAAGAAGAGAAGCCATCCTGTTGGTGAGATAGACAGGGATTGCTATGGAGGGAGATGGACTTTTAGTTGGATCCTAATAGCTGCCTAACCTGGCACATAATAAGTGCTATATAAATGTCAGTTATAATTATTATTGTAATGATATCCTTATTATCTTGTGATTTTATCAAGGGTGGGGCAAGGAACCAAAACCTTCTCCTCCTAATAATAGCTAAAATTTATAAAGCCCTTTACATAGATTCTTTTATCTGATACTCACAGCAGTCCTGGGAGATAGTTGCTATTATGATCCCTGTTTTATAGTAAAAGAAATTGAAGCAAACCGAGATTAAGCTGTTTGCCCGGGGTCAACAGCTAGTGAGTGTCTGAGGCCAGATTTGAATTTTGGTCTAGAAAGACCAAAGCCAAACATGTTAGTGAACCTCAGAAGAACACATGAAATCAATCATTCAACACTCATTAAGCACCCTACACTATGCGCCAGGCACTATGCTAATTGCTTTAGAAATCAATCAATAAACATTTATTAGGTGCCTACTCTAGGCATACCTCAGAGTTATTGCGGGTTTGGTTCCAGACTACTGCAATAAAACAAGTATCTCAATAAAGTGCGTCACGTGAATCTTTTGGTCTCCCAGTGCATATAAAAGTTATGTTTACTCTATACTATAGTCTACTAAGTATGCAATAGCATTATGTCTAAAATAACAATGAACCTACCTTAATTAAAAAAATACTTCAAAAATACTTCATTGCTAAAAAATGAGTCTTTTTGCTGGCAGAAAGCCTTGCCTTGATGTAGCTGGCTGCTGATTGATAAAGAGTAGTGGTTGCTGAAGGCTGGGGTAGCTGTGGCAATTTTTAAAAATAAGATAATAATGAAGTTTGCCCCATCAATTAATTCTTCCTTTCACTTGAACACTTAAAGGCCATTATCAGGTTATTTATTGACACAATTTCAGTATTATTCTGTCTCAGGGAATAAGGAGGTCCAAAGAGAGGGAGAGACACAGAAAGGGGTGTTCAGGGGAACAGTTGGAACACATACAACATTTATTGCTGTCTTATATGAGTGCAGTTTGTGATGCCTCAGAAGAATTACAGTAGTAACATTAAAGATCCCTGATCACAGATCATCATAACAAATATAACATAATGAAAAAAGTTCAAAGTATGTGAGAATTACCAAAATGTGACACACAGACACAATGTGAGCACTTATTATTGGGAAAATGTATTGACAGATTTACAAACCTTCAATTTATAAGAAACTAAATATCTTCAAAGCATGATAAAGTGAGGCACCATAAAATGAATTATACCTGTGTACTCCCGGCACTATGCTAAACCCTGGGGATGCAGAAAGTGACAAAAGATGATCCCTGCCTTAAGGAGCTTACAATCTAATGTATTATTAAATATTGAAGTATATAAGGCCAAGTGTTGATGATGATGATTACAATTCAAAGAAGGGAAATCATCCTGTCTCTGAAACAGACAGGGAATGCTGTGGGAGGAGATGGACTTTTAATTGGATCTTAATCTGAGTAGATGGAGTAAAGAGTGGAAGACATTTCAGGAGGAAATAAAAGCAGGAGCATTTATAATTAATATAATATAATTAATAATAATAGCAGGATTTTTTATTTCCTTCACAGGCTAATTGTACACTATTTCAGAGTCTGATTCTTTTTATACAGCAAAATAACTGTTTGGACATGTATACTTATTTTGTATTTAATTTATACTTTAACATAGTTAATATGTATTGGTCAATCTGCCATCTAGGGAAGGGGGTGGAGGGAAGGAGGGGAAAAATTGGAACAAAAGGTTTGGCAATTGTCAATGCTGTAAAATTACCCATACATATAACTTGTAAATAAAAAGCTATAAAAAAGAGATTTTTAAACTCCTCTCTTCCAAAAAAATAATAGCAGGGAGCTCTTATAATTAACACATATGAGCAGGAAGTGAAAAAGTAGTGTGCATATCCATTGATATGTGCAGTAAGGATACCCATCTATAGAAAAGATTTCAGGGGAAAAGGAGGGGTGGAGTAGCAGGAGAAAATAACAAAATAGGTTAGCTGGAGCCAATTCATAGAAAGCCTTGGATACCAAGCTAAGGAGTTTGGAGTTGACCCAGTTGGCAACTGGGAGTCGCCATGCTTAAGCAGGATAATGACATAATGAAAGCAATGTTTTAGGAAGATTTATCTGGCATCAGTGTAAAACTGGAAGCTTCAAGACTAGTTAGGAGGTTGTGGCAGGAATTCAGACATAACGTAATGAAAGTCTGGACCAAGGTAGAAACAGAGAGTTCTGAATGAAGCTGGAGAATTTGTCCTGCTTTGGATGAGACTTGATGATGACTGGGCAAGGACGATGGAGAGAGGAAAAAAGGTTAATAATTTAGCAAGCCAAGAGAATTGTGCTATTTACATAAAAAAGAAAGGTTGGAAAGGGAGATGACCTGGTAGAGATGAAACAACTTGGTTTAAGAAGTTATGAATCTGAGATGAACTTGGGATGTCTAAATGAAGATGTCTTATTTGCAGTTGGAATTACCAAACTAGAAGTCAGTACCAACAGAAGCAGAGGTGTCTTGTCCAATAGTTTGTCATTTGCCTAATGTTCCCCTCTATTCCCCTCACCTTCTCCATTCCCACTCACCCAAGGTTAACACAAGTGGAATAAGTGTTCTGGAGTCAGAGAATTTTCTAGTTTCTGACCCTAGGTTCTGAGGGGAGCGTTCTCTCTTCTACTTTTCCCCTGTCTCACAGCCTAAACCCCTTTTTTTTGGAGCAAGGGGCCAGAGGAGGAATGATTGATTGCTAAGGGCCCAGTGACCAGAGCTATGAGGATTATGGAAGCTCTCTCATCATGGAGGATCATGGAGAAGTACAACTAGAAATGTTTCATTTCCTTATACACCCTGAGATACTCTTGATAAATTTTAAATCTTAAATTTAAAAATATCTTAAAATTAATTTTTTCATTTAAATTAATTTTATTATATATAATATATTAAATTTATTTAAATTTAAAATTTAAAAAAGAATAACAAGCTTTCTTTCCATTTAAAACAAATTTAAAATGTTTCATTTAATAAGGTAGATAGAAAGAACTGACCTCAAATGTAGTAGATCTTGGCTAGTCTGGTCTCATCTTTGGGCATATTAGCTGTGTGACACTGGGCAAGTCATTCAACTTCTCAGTACCTGATTTCAGTGATTCTCAAATTTTGGGGTTCTTGAGATTCCTTTATACTCTTAAAAATTATTGAGGACACCTACTCTCCAAAAAGAATTTTATGATAGCATTTTATTTTTCAAAATATATGCAAAAATAGTTTTCAACATTCAACCTTGGGAAATTTTGTGTTCCATATTTTTTCCTCTCCCTCACCCTCCTCTAGACAGCAAGTAATGTAATATGGGTTAAAGATGTACAATTCTTCTAAACATATTTCCACATTTATCATGCTGCACAAGAAAAATCAGATCAAAAAGGAAAAAAAAATGAGAGGAAAAAAACAACTAAGCAAACAACAACAAAAAATTAAAATACTATGTTGTGATCAACATTCAGTCCCCATAGTCCTCTCTCTGGATGTAGATGGCTCTCTCCATCACAAATCTATTGATTGGCCTGAATCATCTCATTATTGAAAAGAGTTAAAGTTCATCATCATCACAGTTGATCATTACATGATCTTGCTGTTGCTGTGTCCAATAAAGAATTTTTGTTAGTATGGGTTATATCTTTCAATATTTACTTTATTAGAAACGAAAATGTCTTTGTATTTTTAGGAAAGCCATTTTGATCTCATGGACTCCCTGATAAGGTCTTGGCAATCCTAAGGGTCCCCAGACTATGCTTTATGAACCATTGCTCTAGATAGTTTTCTGAGAATATCAAGAGCCAAGAAGGTGCTAATCTGAATCAGTGGAGGGGATTTCTTGACCTCTGGTTTCTTAAATCTGCTGTCATGCTTCAATCCCTGAGCTGTTTGCTCAATTTTTCAATTAATTGATTGTCATGAATATTCCTTTTGTACTGTGTGATTCCAGTCAGTCAGTAAGTGAGCAAGAAAGCATTTATAATCGAATCATTATAAACCAGGTTCTATTACAGGCAAGAAATACAAAGAAAAACAAAAACATGGGTCCCTGTTCTTACATTCTAATGGAGGAGACAATGTGCAAATTAATAAGCATATAGGATATATATATTATAAATGGAAGGTATTCTCAGAGAGATGCACTATTGGGTTTCAGGAAACCAGGAAAGGCTTCCTATGGAAGAAAAGCACTGAGCTGTCTTGAAGAAATACCAGATATTCAAAGGTGTTAATGAGGAGGAAGGATGTTTTAAATACGAGAGATGATAGGGCAGCTAGGTGGTGCAGTGGATAGAGCTTGAAATAAGGAGGATTCAATCTTCATGAGTTCAAATGTGCCTTCAGACATTTATTAGCTGTGTGATTCTGGGAAAGTCTACAGGAAAACTTCCCTTAATTAACAGAGACAGGCAGAGACTGTTATATACTTCTTTTTATATTCCCCCTTCTTAGCATAATGCCTGGCACAGAGTAGGTACTTAATAAATGTTAAATTGATAGCCATATTGCAGAGGGCTTCAAGTGTCATCTCTCTGGCTTCAAAGCTATGCTTCCTCTCATATAACCTTAGTTTGGCAATAATAGAAATGTAACATCTGGAGCATCCTTGTTAAGCTTTTTTGTATTGTAGATCCCCTTTGCAGAATAATATTTTTAAATATATAAAATAAAATATATAGAATTATAAAAGAAACCAAACATTGCAAATAGCCAAAAAACAAATCATAAATCTAGAGCCAAGAAGTTCATAGTTCTGGTGCCCTATAATCAGACCACATTATGAGTATTATATTCAGTTATATTTAAAAGGCACACTGATAAGCCACACTGGCACCCAAGAATATTATAGGACCCAGAGAAAATCCTCCACCATGTCTCCAAAACATTAATTTGTCCAGCAAGTGTTGAATTGTATCAAAAGAGGGAGTTTTCTTACTGGAAGTTCTATATGTCAATGAAACCACAGGTCTGCACTAAAACCTATGTCATATTAGCTTTTTGCAGCATGTCTTCATGATATTGTTAATTCATACTTTCAACCTACTAAAAGTACCGAGTTCTTTTCAAAACAATCAGGCAAGCAAACAAACTAATAGATAGCTTTATTTAGCAATATAGTCAACTTGTTCAGTTGATCCATTTCATCATGAGGATGGAAGATCAGTGGATTTCTTAAATTCACTAACCTTAGAGAGAAGAATTTCAGGGAGTCGGGCTGCATCGAAGGGGTTAAGGAGGGAGTGTGTGGTGAGAAAACAACCTGACATTGTAGACTCATTCAGAGGAAGTTTAGTTGAAAAGGGAGGATACATAACAAGGTTGGCATTTGGGAAGGGTGGGAAAATCAAGTGACTAAAAAAACATTTTTTTAAGTTAAGAGTATTTTTCCAAATGAAACTCTAATGACCTAAAAATCCAACTAACCCAAACATGCATGTTTTTCTCTGAGGTAGTTAAATGCCCAGGTAGTATCTGATGTCATAATATGTTAGCACTGAAAGGGACCTTGGAGTGTATCTGGTCCCTCATTTTATCAATGAAAACCTGAGTGCCTTCAAAACTAAGTTACTTACCCAGATAATATTGAATTGAGGCATCATAGTATAATGGCCAGAAAACTGGATTTGGAGTCAGGAAGAACTGAATTCAAATCCTGCTTTAGTCATCAGCTGTGTGTATCACTAGACTCTAAATTACTTAACCTATCTCAGTTTCATTGCCTATAAAGTGGATACAAATATAAAACCTATCTTACAAGGTTGTTTTAAGGATTAAAGGAAAGAAGGAAGTAGGCATTCATTAAACACCTGTTATGTGCTTAATGCTAAGCTAAATGCTTAGCAAATATTATTTTATTTGATCCTCATGGCAACTCTGTGAGATAGGGGCTGGGATTGTTCCCATTTTACAGCAGGTAAAACTAAGGAAGAGATTAAATGATTTGCCCAGAGTCACACAGCTAATAAGTATCTGGAGTCAGATTTGAAGTCAGTTCTTTATCTTATTCTTGTTCTCCTTTTTCTCCTTCTCCTTCTTCTTTCTCTTTCTTCCACTCCTTTTCTTTCTGCACCTCCTCCTTTTTCTTTTTTCTTCCTCTTCCTATTGTTACTTAGCAGCAGATCTAGGACTAGGACCCATGCCTCACAGTCCAGGCCTTATATTACTATACCTTTCACAAAAAAACCCTTAATGACCAATAACAATGTTTTCTCAAGTGCTATGTTAATGAATGTATCCAGCTAAGTTTCCTGTTTCCATTCTTACCACCAACTGAGAAATTGTAAATCCACCTGATGTTGAATCCATGAGTGTACAAAAATCAGTGCTTGAGTTTTTATTTTCTATCTAGATGACATCAAAGACAACAAAAAAACCTTTCAAGGAGAAGAGGCATATTTTATAGGCATTCAGGATGTGCTATATGGTTGATTCCAGAAACTAAATCAGAAGAATTTATTCCATTGCTTTCCTAAGGGATAAAAGACTTTCTTTATTTAGAAAAAATCAGTGGTGAAATAAAAGGATCTCTCAATTGGGAAGCAGAGGCCTTGGCTCTGTGTGAAGTTGGACAAATTACTTTAGCATTCTAGGTCTCAGTTTTCTTATCTGTAGCATAAAGAGATTGGCTTTATAAACTTGGAATGTCTCTCCCATTCTAAATCTATGATCTTATCATACCAAGGTAATGTGGTATGCTGAAGGATAATTAAAATCTATCCTCAGACACTCATGAGACAGGGTTTACAGGCAAGTCTTTTTGTTGAGTTTCCATTTCCACTCCAATAAAAATCTAGCTAATGATACCCCCCATAAGATTATCATGAGGCTCAAATGAGATTGTGCTTGGAAATTAAAGCACTGGGTAGATGTCAGTTATTATTATTATTTATTACATAACTATCTGTAAGGCACAGTTTTTCCTATGTGTCAAGTATAGCCCAAAGTAGGGTTTTGTGGGAGAGCAAGTTGGAGAAGAAATCATGCCTCCAACCTGTTTACTATCAAGTCTTGTTTTTAATGCCTCATTTAACCCCTAGATCCAGAAAAATAACAGTTTGTTACGTCCAGGTTTATCTCCTGCCCAAGGTTACAGAAGCATCACTTGCTCCAGAGTTCACACACTTCTTTTAGGTAGGGAAAACAAGTAAAAATGATCCTGTGCCTTTGGAAACTGGAGAAATATTGTTTGTTACTGCTGTTAAGAGAAAATGAGCTTGGGGTGAACAGGAAATAAAAGGCTCAAGTTGCTTTCTGTCCCCTGAAGTCTGTGTTTTTTTTCTCCTTCCTGTCTTGCAGGGATGTGTGAACATTCTGTTTTTGGCTTCTGTAGGAGAGCTATTAAGGTAAATATTGAAGCTTAAATAGAATTTGGGAACAAGAGAAATATTTCATTTTGAGAAAGGACAGAATCTCTTTTATATGTATCTATTTCCAGAGAAGAGAAGATCTATCTGACAAGCATCTACTTTTTAAATAGTTTTCATCTTAAATTGACTATTTATAACTGTCCCTTAATTTTCTGGGTTTACAATTGTTCCCCACCTCTTTATTTCACTACTCTGATCTTTGCCTGCAGTAACCTTCTTCAGAGAGGATTATGGTGCTGATTTTACCAAGGAAACCTAAATGAGAGGCAGAACAAAGTATTTGGAAAATTACAACCAAATTTGAAATAATCAAGGTCATTTTCATCTCCCCTTCCCTTGCCAATGACAAGCATGACATAATTCACCTGCCAAACAAGGCAGAAAAGGAAGGGGCTGTATGTTTTCTTGGATATTTCTATTTATGTCACTCAGGCTTGAAGTCCAGGAGTTATCTCTGAGTCCTCTACCTCACCTCAGTCCAGTGGATTTTTCCTTCATGGCATTTTCCTTTCTGTTCCTTACTCTCTGTGCCCTGGGCCACCACCTTAGCTTAAGTCTTCACTCTGTCATGTTTCCTGCTCCATTCCATTCTGCTTATCTCAGGCAAATAATTCAACCTATTGCATTCTTTCAATCATGCCATACTCTGCTCAAAATTTCCAGTGGCTCTCCATCACCTTCCCCAAAATTCAATCTCCTGACTTGGAACACAATGTTCTAGACAATCTCATCTAAAATGCCTTTTCTAACTTTTTCTCCTGCTTTCCTGGCTTTCTCTCTTCTCCAACCAGAATAATCAACCCCCAAACCTATGAAATTTCCTTTCTTCTTGTGCATACCATTCCCCATATGGAAATGCTTTCTTGCCTTATCCTACCTATCAACTTCCTAACCATTCTTTCATACCCAGCTTAAACTTCATCTCTTTAATGAAGCTTTCCTGTGTCATAATAACTAAAAGCAATCCTTCTCTTTTCTAAATTTGAATGGCACTTATTACACATTGTCTTGCATTTAGTTATCTGTGTATATTTCTCATCTTTCTAACAATATTATTAGCTTCTGGAAGGCAGAAATCACGTCTGGAAGTTCTTTTCAGTCCCACATTGTCAAACACAATGGCTTAGACATGGTAGACATCAGAACATATTTATTGAATGAATAAATCAGGGAGTAAGTGAGTGATCTTTGGACAAAGAGACAAGAAATATGGCTACTAGACTAGATTTTGACATTAACTGTGGCTATGCATATATACGTATACACACACACACATACACACACACATGTATACACACACACAATTTCCATACACATATATACATTTGTAAACATACATATATAAGCAGAACTTGAATAACTTGATTGATATAGACATATGTTCTTATTCACATTTGAAGCTATAATTAAATCATGTTTTTTAAGAGTTCTTTGGAGAGTGTAAAGCACAAGTGCAAAGTAATATGCTTGATTTCACTCACTATCAATAGAAGGAAATATATTAGGTTTATGATGGAAAGAGAGGCATATTAGTACAGCAACTAAGAAACCAAGAAGAGCATGGTCACATTAGCAAAATCAGGGACAGAACATATTGCTATCTTATGTGCCCCATCTTAAAAAATGGAAGATTGTTTCTTGGAAAAAATAAGGAAATAAAACATTTCTGAGTTTTAGTTTTGGCTAAATAACATTTTATTAAGTCTTCTCTACAACCTGCCCCCCCTCCCAAGCCTTTGAAATCAGTCCATCATGGAAGTTTAAAGTTTTGTTTAAAGGAACATTTAAATACCCTAGAAAATAAGTATAATTATATTGAACTACCTTTTCACCTAGGATTGATGCACTCACAATGGGATCCTTTCTTATGAGGTTTGGTTTTTTTACATTAGCTTTTTTTCTTCTCTTTTGGAATATGACTCAAGCTAATTGGAAATGAATATAGGAGGCACTGGAAGGCTCAGCAAATAAAAGGGATGTGTGAGTAGCCCTCATTCATCAGAAAGCCCTTTGGAGAACCTGAGCTGTCACATGGACTCAGGCAGGAAACTTAACCTCTCTCTGCTTCTCCTCTTTTGTAAACTTAGGATCAAAATACTGACAGCATGCTGCAAAGGTGCCAAGGAGGCTTAATTATTAATGAAGAATTCCAAAGGCATACATTTGATATAAAACTTGATTTGCCTGCCATGTCTGCTTGATAGGAAGGTACCAAGTAGCTTTGAATTAGCAATGCCATTGACTTCAAAATTGCTTGTAGAAGTTAGGTATGATCTCTGTGGGAAAGCTTTTATTTTAATAGAGAAGAAAACCTTCTGCATGATTCCCTGGTGAAGGAAATATATTGAAATTTTAGTCAATGTTGAAATACTTTGTATTTCAGAGGTCATCATAGGAAGGTGGGGAATGGTTCTCCTCAGCTCCTTCATCAACTTCTATACTCTCTTGTTTATCTACAACACAGAGAGTACCACCAAATTCCTAGGCATGAAACTTTCATTTTTGTTTCAGCAATGAAGACAGAGATCACAACTGACAAATTCCTAACTCCTACTTTAGTAATCTTGATCATTCTGAACTACTGTCTGTCTTGGTGAAAATTTCTTTGCCCTAATACCTTTCTTGAAATTCTCAGACTTGGAGAACTCAAGTCTAGACCTTCCCAGTCCTAATCCTGTGTTCCTTTCTCACCATTTCAATTGGACTTCTTAATCAAGTGTAAAAAATTTCCCTTTATCAAAGACCTCCAGATAGGATCTCAGAGGCCATCTAGTCTAGTCCTCTAATTCTACATTAGAAACAACTGAGGCTCAGAAAATATAAATGTTCTATTCAGTAGTGTAATGGGCTGAGGCTTGAGTTGATGCACTGAGGTCCCAAGCACATGAGGCTAAATAGTAATTGGACCATATTCTATTAATATATAAACTTGCACAAAGAGTGGGAGGGGGCCATTCTTTCTCCAAGCTTATATATTAATAGAGTATGGTCCAATTACTATTTAGCCTCATGTGCTTGGGACCTCAGTGCATCAACTCAAGCCTCAGCCCATTACAAGTAGTAAGATGTAAACCCAGATTCTTGAATTCTGACTCCATGTGTTCTTTTCATCCAACCAAGCAGCTTTTCCTTCATTCTAGATATTTCCTTCTGACATTTCTTCCATCTTTTGGTCCTCATTAGGTAATAGTTTCCTTCTGAAGTTACTTTATCCTTTAACAACTTTATCAGTAATGATGCAGGACCATCCAACTCCCTTAGACTGTTGGTTAAGAACCCTTGATCTAGAACTGGAATAGATGATAGAGATCATTTGATCTAATCCTCTAGCTTTATTTTTTGAAGGTCACACAATATTTTTCAAGTTTTAAAACTTTATTGAATTTGTGGGGGCACTCTACATTATTACAACTTAATTGTACACTGCTCTGCAAAATAGCACATAAAGCATTTCAGTGAAGATAAAAATTAACAAAAAACCTTTTGTTAAAAAGCCCAAAGATAGATAAAAGCTAACAAAACAAGCAACAACAAAAAGGTGAAGATACTATGTTGTCATTCACATTCAGTCCCCATAGTTTTCTCTTGGGATGCAGTTGACTCTCTCCATCACAAGTCTTGGAATTAGCCTGAATCACCTCATTGTTGATAAGATCCACAACCCTCAGAATTGATCATCACATAATCTTCTTGTTGCTGTGTACCATGTTCCCTTAGTTCTATTCACTTCACTCAGCATCAGTTCATATAAGGCTCTCCAGGACTTTCTGAAATCATCCTGCTGATGGTTTCTTACATAACAATAATATTCCATAGCATTCATATATCACAATATATTCAGCCATTCCCTAAATGATAGGCTTCCACTAAGTTTCCAGTTTCTGGCCACTATAAAAAGAGCTGCCACAAACATTTTTGCACTTGTGGGTTCCTTTCCCTCCTTTAAGATCTCTTTGGGATACAGGCCCAGTAGTAACACTGCTGGGTCAAAGGGTATGTACAGTTTGACAGGCCTTTTGGGCATAGTTCCAAAAAGCTCTCCATAATGGTTGGATCATTTCACAACTCCATCAATAATGTATTAGTATCCTAGTTTTCCCACATCCCCCCAACATTTATCATTATATCAAGTTTTTTTAATAGGCATACTGTTCTTGAGATTTTCATAATTCTCAAAACTAAGAAGTATTTTAAAGCAGCTAATTGCTGATTGTATGTGCTGTGGTTAGCAATGAACAAAAGAAACTGCATAGCACAGCCTCCACACCTGTCAAAGGCTTGAGAGGAGATATAAGTGACAAACAAGAAACAAACAAAACTTATGTAACTCCTCTCAAGCTCTTTATCACCAAGTCTTTCACCTTCTCATTGTGACAAATCTTTTCTTCTAGGTTTGATTCAGGAAAAAAAAATCAATGAAAACCATTTATTACAAACAGCTGGGAATGTAGCACTACCATCAGCAACCCAGCTCTGGTAATAGAAGGACAGGCTAAAAAAATAGCTTGAATTAGAGCAAATGATTCCATTCTCCAGCAACATCAGCTGTAACCATTAGGGAAGCCAGTAGGGGAAAAACCTATCTAGCTTATGCCATTTAAGAGTAATGGGAGCAGTTAGAAAGGATTAGCTGTTTTCTGAAATACTAAGATCCCATTCATATTCCAAGTGCCAAGGACCATAACTCATTCATGCCCGTTTATGCAATGGTTTTCATTCACAAAGCTAAGTTCATCATGATTAGCACCCTTCTATCAAGTCAGATATTTCGTTAAGAAATCATATCTCATTTCTTTCTAAAATATTAAATATTTTCTGTGCCTCTGTTTTCTCCAGTGAATAGAAGAAAATATTTCTGGGAGCTCTGGTTCTTTCCTTTAGAAAAGATGAGATGTTGTCACTCATAAAATGAATAGAGTTAAAGAGGTGGAGGGAAAAACAGGGAGATCAAAAAGAAAATCACAAGAACAGATCAAATGGTTAAGCTGCAACAAATGACCCGAACCAGCTGGAAACCATATGGAAACTATGGTAGTTGAGCCTTTAGTGAGAATGTACAGTTTATCATAAAAAATGGTTATTGTTTCAAGAAGCTGGAGAAGAAACAGTTTTACCTATCAAACAAACACACACACACACACACACACACAATTCCAGTGGATTCTCTGGGACTTATATTACAACAAAATTTGTTACAAGGTAAGTCAACTCAGAATAAAATCCTTTATAAGGAAAAGTAGAAGATACCTGGATAGATGTAGCAAAATAATAATTCATATTCACAGAGTATTTTTTTTATCAAAAATAATAATCTTGCTCAACTGGACCTCATTCCAAGCCCTCTAAAGGATTTGTTTTACCACTCAAAAATTTCCATCTTCCTATAATTCAAGTAAATATTGAAATCTTCTGAGTCATTTTTGACTTTAGCTGTTACTTCTTCTTAGCCAGGAAGTTGCTGAGACTTCAGAAGTTATTGAGTTAGGTGAGGTAGTTTCTGAGCTCTTTAAGCCTCGTCAGTGTGGCAACTGTGATGCATGGTTACTCTTGAAGAATTAGTGACAGAGTCAATATATTTACTTTGGTCTCTTTCCCATTCTCTGGGGCTGATGGTTTGACTTCTAAAAGTCATATTAGAGTTGCTGCAATTGCTTCTTTTCATTGTTGTCCTGTCTTCTAATTTGGTATTTATTTTGACCTTTGCTCTAATCAGTTAAGAAATAATTATTAGCTAGGCATTTCCTGACTGCTAAAATGTGATAAACTTCCTGTTTGTGATTGCTGTGGCTGATTTCATTCTTCTAAACAGCCTACTAGCTCTTTTTCCCTTTTATATCTTGCTCCTAAACGAAAAGTTCTTAACCATTTTTTTTTATCACTGACTTCTTTGGCAGTGTGCTGACGCCTATGGAGCTCTTATCAGAATAATTTTAAATTATTCTTAAATTATTTTTAAATGTTTCACATAAATATGGTGTCTAGCAAAAGAAATCAATTACAATGAAATACAATTATCAAAAAAAAATTTTAAAAACAAGTTGAAAGACCTCAGGCTAAGAACATCTATGACCTAAATATTTTCCCAACTAGTTTTCAGTGTCATCCCTCATGTGTTTCTTTACTGAAGTTACTGAATATTCTTAATATAAAACCTCTATGTCTTAATCGACTGTAATATGTGGTAATCATCAACATTTTGTAAGGAAATGGAAAACCACTCCAATATCTTTGCCAAGAAAATCTCAAAGGAGTCACAAAGAGATGGACGTGACTAAAAAAGATTAAAACAACAATATGATCTTCATGGTGGTCTGTTGCAAAATGATGAGGGCTTGGAAGACAAGATCACCAAATGTCCCATTAAATTTTATTACTTGTTAAATGGGGAGTATACAATGAAAGATCCCTTTATAGTTAAGTCTCTGACTTTGACTCATCTTTCCATTAAAACACAACTTCTTTATGAATTTTGGTTTCATTACAGTAAAAATATTAATATGGATATCATTAAATCCCTCTAGGAATCTAGATCATTGGACACAGATTTTTATGTTGACATAAATTTGTACTCTTAAAGGTACAAAAGGTTAAATTGATATTTGTATGAGGTTTTAAAGCTGTGTCATTCATGATAACCCTTCCGTCTATCTTTACCCACCATTCTACTTTTATCATTGAAAAAAAAAGAAGAAAATTTAGGAAACTGAGTCATTTAGGGCAAAAACAACAACAAGAACAATAAATCCATTACATTGTGGCCAATTTTCTGATAAGGAGTCTTTCCATACTTGGTTGAATTGGCCCTTGAACAATAAATACGTTATGGCCTTCCTCTAGCCCTGATACTCAAGATTTTTACAGCCTAGTGAAACTTCTAAAATCCTCTATGTGCCAAAGTGAAAAGTTTTTTTCATTAATAATAACAAAACAAAGTGAAATCAAACAGATTTGCTGGCATTTTTCAAAGTGATTTATTTTCATCAACAACTGTGGAACCACATCACATATGAACTTTGCCTTCTCAGTATCCAATGTGCAATGAGAGTAAGTAACAATAGCAGTGGCTTTTCAGAAGTTGAAAAAAGTGAGTAGACCTGATGAAAGACATAAAAAAGAAATCCATTTTGGAGGTGATGAAATTTTAAAGATACTCAGAAGTCAATTTTGAAATTATCGCAGAGAAAGAAAGATCAAAAGAATGAAGAGATTATAGATAGTTTAAAAACATGTTAACACTAACTGGCTCATGTGGGCCCATTTTGTCATCTCTATAAAATATACATGAAGTTTAGACAAAGATATTTTATGGGTATCCTTGATGACAACTTGAAATGAGGAGATTTAGGCATTTGGAAGTACATAATACATATATGTATGTGTTTATACATATAAACATAATTATATATGCATATATATTTATATACATATATTATCAGAACATCACTTTATAATCATACCACTGAATAAGAAGTGTAGAGAATATAAGAACCTGCTTGTTGACTTAGAAAAAAAATCCAGCCTTAAAGACCCTTCTCATATAAAATGTCTCTCAAGATGACACATCTCTCACGATGAGACATATGTCAAAAACTGGAAACCACCCAATGACAGATGTAACTATAGGAATAGCTTTGCTCTTTTATTGGTTGAGTAGTGACATCAAGGGAGCAGAAAAACAGACATGTTCACCTAAAATGTTTGCCAGTGTCATGGGAAATATCCCACACAGAGTACAAGCAAAAGAAAAGCCCTCTATTTTTGGCATGGTTTTTTAAATGTTCATGGGCAAAGTGACATTGCATTCATTGCAATGATCTCTGGCGGCCTCTTTAATGAAATCCAAGGAATCTTACAGAGGGAGTTGAATGGAAGGAAGGAAGGAAGGAAGGAAGGAAGGAAGGAAGGAAGGAAGGAAGGAAGGAAGGAAGGAAGGAAGGAAGGAAGGAAGGAAGGAAGGAAGTTATGGTTTTCTATGCATGAATTTTTGGATACCTACACACACATATCTATATCTATGTATGTATATGTATATGTATATGTCTTAACCAGTCTTAACACTAATCTTTTAGGTACAACAGAGAAGAGTATAATTTTAAAAGTACAAAAATATAAAAAATTTAAACTAGGTCTTGCTTGAAGATGATTTTCCCCTTTATAGCAGTCAGCTGGGTGGTACTCTGATTTTAGAGTGATGAAAGCTTGAGTTCACATTTGACCTCTGAAGCTAGTTATTTCTATTATATATAACAGATATAATATGACCCTACTTCTGTTTGCCTCAGTTTCCTTTGAAACATTGTTGTAAGGATGAAATAATATATTTAAAGTGCTCAGCATAATGACCTACACATAGTAGGTGCTATATAAATGTTTATTCCCCCCCCCATTATTGCAAAAGAAGGGTTATTTATAAGATTTTAAGTGAGAATATTATGCAATTGTCCATCTCGGGAGTTCCATAATATCACTTATGTCATAGATATTTTCCTCAAAAGTTGTATATAAAAAGAACTTGGATATTGGACTTGGTGTGAAGGTTCAAACCTCACCTATGGCACTAATTGTGTGAACATAGAAGAATCGTTTATTTCTCTGAGACTTAGTTTCTTCATCCATAAAATAAGGATTTCTATTTTGTCTAGTACACAGGTTTGTTGTGAGATTCAAGTATGAAAGCATATGCAAAGTATTTTTTGGTAAACATTTACTTTAGCCATTAGGTGGTACAGGGGATATAGTGCTGGATCTGGAGTCAGGAATCCTGACTAGAGTTCAAATCTGCCCTCAGGTATTTATTATCTGTGTGCCCTTGGGCAAGTCACTTAATCCTGTTTGCCTTAGTTTCCTCATCTGTAAAATGAGCCATAGAGAGAAATGACAAAGCATTCTAGTATCCTTTCAAGAAAACCCAAACTTATGGAGAGTTTGAAGTGACTCAACAAAAATTATTAAGTCATTGACTTAAATTGTAACTTCAAAGAGCATTTCTGTTTAATGTTCAGTTGAAGTGGCTCTCCCTTTAGCTTTAAGTTTCTCATTACATCCCACTCTCTCCACTCTCACCTCCTACCCTCTGTCAAATAATTTATTATCTGAACAAACCTGTGAATGCCATAGGGAAGCTTTCTTTATTTGCAGGAATCCCATAGATAAACCCTTCTGCAGAATGAAGAACCACTCTGCAGTACAAATAAATGCAGAGAGGTCCCCACTGGACCTGGATACTTTTCAGTTCTCCTACTATTCAGGGATCAGGACAAGGCTGGAATCTTTTTGGCAGTTCTTATTTTCGTGGGTAGAGTGCTTGGGGATTATATGGACAGTTTTACTAAGGCTCTATCCCAGACTGTAAGGAGTGTCTCACTAAGATGCAGGATGACCTAAGGACCATAATGTAGCAACTGCCTCCTTCCATCTGTCTGCTTCCTCAAGGGATTCATGCTGATGCTAGTGAGCACCAGAGTCTGATGTATTCATCAGCAAGCTGAAAGCTGAAATTCAAGGTGGACAATTTGCTGATGACACAAATTTACTCAAATTCATCAAAGGAAGGGCTCGGACAGGGATTTGACCCAGGGAATGTCAGAGCAAATGAAAAACTGGGGGAAGGGAGAGACTAGCAGAAACGTCTTTCTGCAGATGAGTTCTGAATTAGTTATAACCTTTCCAGAGAGCAGGAAAAAATTCTGGCTCTGTCACAGGTAACCCAGGGAACGTCTTCTATTCACTAGCTGCTGGTCATAAAAGTGAATAAGAGGTTTGGTTGAATTAAGAAAGGATTGGAGGATAATTTAGAAACGATTATAATAATGACATTGTATAAATCAGAGGCCCGTCCTTACCTCAGATCTTCCCTCTCCTCTGAGATGCTCTCCCCTCCTCCCCTTTAAAATTAACTTCTTACAATGGAGCTTGGCCCTGGGTTTCCAAGCAGCAGTAGGGAGCAGTTTAAGGCTTTCTCTAGAATTCAACACATAGTTCTCTTGCAGGGTTAGCACATGCTTCACAAAGCATCAATGCCCCGTTATTTTTACTTCCCTGCTTCTCCATGAATGTATCCTGGACATTTGTTCTTCCCAGCCCCCACTACAACCTTTCACAAAACCTCTTTACTGAATCTTGAATGCTTCCTGGGGAAGGGAGATGCAAATGATGAGCAGTATCATTGAAGAAAGTAGAGTTGAGGGAGGGAGAAGGGAGCTGGAAAGCTTTTAGATGAGGGAAAATGAAAAGGAAACAAGATGAATGTGTCAGGAAAGCAGGAGAGAGAGGGGGCAACCTGAAGGTATGAGGCAACTAGACTGAGCCCTGCTTAATTGGGTCTATTGTTGGAGAACAAAAAGGTACCTTATTAAATGACAAAAAGCATTCTTTTAAAATGTCTCCTTAAAAAAAAACACACACACTTTGGATTGGCCTTCTTAGGATATTATTACTGAAAGTCCAAGTCAAATTTGCTAAATGCAATAGATGGAAAAATACATGTAAAAAGGAAAAACTCATAATTAAAAGTGCCCTGCTCTACAGTCAGCATGTGTTTGTATATATTTATATGGAATGGAATAGAAAAAATATTTACAAATATGATTTCATTTAATTCATTCAATTAATGAATTTATTAATGATTTAATTTATGTTTGAGATCAATGAACATTGTTGCCTCATTCCATCAGACAGCTAGAAAGAAGAGATTGTGCAAGTAGTTAGAGCTATCTGTTTACCTATTTAATAAGCATTTACTATATGCCAGGAATTGTGTTTGGGATACAAGCATCAAAATAGTTCCTGCCCATAAGGAGTTTACATCTTACAGGGGAAAGACAACAAATAAAGGATAGCTAGAAAAGATGGAAGGAGGGATTGCTCATGGTTTGGAGGGGAAGTTGGCAGGGATTTGATTTTAGCCAATATAAGATGGAATCCTAGGTTCCTGCGGGGAGGATGGACTGAGGGCAGACAACATGAATTGTATTTGGTGATGTTGCTACTTTTCCTGTAATAGTCTGAACAACCTCAGAATCTGAATTCTCCATTCATTTGTACAAAGTATAGCAAAGCCACATATATAGAGATGCCTGTCTCTTGACTGATAGGATGGGAGTATCATTGTTTGACTCAAAGAATAGACATCTCTAGCCTCTTCTCCCTCCACACTTCTCCAAGGGAGACTTTAATTCCTGCCAAAGGAAAAGCAAAAAGTTAAGGCCAGAGGTTTCTCTTCAAAGGATGAAGCTACAAAATTACCTGTCTGTACCCTTAAATATTTGTAAGTGGATATGATTGGATTCAATCTTCTGATCACTGTTTCACTTACTGGGGAGAGAGAGAGTAAGATCCTAAGCTATGTTTCCATGGCTTGACTCCCTATCTACCAAATTCCAGTTCCACAATGAACTTAGCAATAACAGCAACACTTAGCTAAGAAACCCATTTATCTAAATCAGTATCAAAACAGAAATTAGAGAAAGTATACAAGAAATGTGTGTGTATATACATACACATATACCTACATACACACATCTATCTATGTATATATCTATCATCTATCTATTTATATTTTATATATATATATATATATATATATATATATATATATATATATATATATTCACCCATCGGGAGCAAGGTAGTTTGACTCAGGGCTCTTAGATCTCATACAAAGAGAAATTCTCCAGTCTCTAATGTAGCAAACTGAGGAGACATGATAAAGACTACTAACTTCTCTCTAGGCAGATCCTCCCTAGAGTCTTTTCCTTCATCAATCTGAGGTGGGATTGTCCATCTTTTGCCTCAAAGTTGGAAGCCAGAAGCATTCAAAACAACTGCTGAACCCAAAGAGACTTAGGAAAATTCCAAGAAGACTAAGGAGCTCTCCTCTCCTACTCCTTCCAACTCCATTCTAGCCCTCATACAGAACAAGGCATTCATCTCTACAATCTCATACCATTGGACTTTGGGACTGAGGTTATATGAGAAATGTGGAAGGTTCTATGAGTTATCTTTGGTGTCTCTGCTCTAAAGGATCTTAGGACCTTAGAAAACCTTAGGAAAAATGGATATAAGACGAGAAGAATGGGATGAAAAGCAAGTGCTGCTCAGGAAAGAAAAATATGGAATCATGGGGAAAACCAAAAGAGTGGGTTCTAAATCCCACTCTAGCTGTGTAACCTCAAGCAAGTCATTTAACTTCTTTGAATGTCAATTTTCTTATCTGTAAAAGGAAAATAATAATTCTTCCCCTTCCTATGTCATAAGGTTGCTGTAAGGATCGAATATAATAATGATAATTATACTAATAATAGCTAACATTTATATAGACATTTGGGTTTGCAAAGCACTTTACATATATTATCTCCTTGGATCTTTAAAAAAAGTCCCTGTGAGGTTGGTGCTATTACTATCCACATTTTGCCAATAAGGAAACTGAGATAGAAATAGACTAACTAACTTTCTGGGATTTTCGTGTCTGAGGCCAGGGTAGAACTCAAATCCTCCTGACTTCAAGTCCAACACTATGATTTGAAAAACATGAGAGGTAGCATTATTATATAGTTATACACACACACACACACACACACACACACACACACACACACACATACTTATCTATTTTTGTTGTTGTTCAGTTGTTTTCAATTGTGTCTGACTCTTTGTGAGCCCATTTGGGGCTCTTGGCAAAGATACTGGAGTGATTTGCCATTTCCTTCCCCAGTTAAATTTTTAGATTAGGAAATTGAAGAAAAGAGGGTAAGTGACTTGCCTAGGGTAACACAGCTAGTAAGTGTCCAAGGTCAGATTTGAACTTGGGAAGATTCTGACTCCATGTCCAGCACTCTATCCACTACACCACCTAGCATATATATATATACACACATGTGCATATACATATATATTTATATATATTCATGCATACATATACATATATGCACATATATAATATCATCATAAATTATATAATGATATAATGTTTAAATACAATATAATATAACATAATATATATAATATCTGTTACAAAATGTTATTATCTAGATAGCTCTTAAATTAGAAAAAACACTGTTCTTAGTGTCAGAAGATATCTGTTTGAATAATAACCCAGACACTTAAACTTTGTGATCTTAAGCAAGTCACACCCTTTAATTCTCACTTTCTTTACTTTGTTTGTTTATTTCCTTTTTTCTTTCTTTCCAGACCTGTCATTTCATTGTTATTCCTGATAAGGAAACTGCATCTATTAATACAGATCAGTACCTTTTGTGCACCTTATATTCTGGTACAATGAAAGATTAAGGAACCTGCCCAGAGTCATCTTATTATGTTTAAAACTGGGCATGACTTGGTTTCCTTGACTCCACTGGGACTGGTAAAGAAGCCAAAGCTCATGATAAGGGATGTAGATTTGGTAGTGATCTGCAAAAAAGTAATAGATATCCAAAAACATGAAAGGGGGTAAACTCAAATAAAAACAAAGAGCTGAGAACAAGAGCCCTGGGGAAAACCCATAATTAGGGGATGAAATAAGCAAAGGAGACAAAGAAAGATCAATCATAGAAAACCAAGAAACTACTATATTGAAGAAACAATGCAAAGTTTCATGAAATGAATGCAATATCACAGAGGTCAAATAGATGAGGACTAAAGAAAGATCACTGAATTTGATGAGTAATGACTTTCAAGAACACAGTAAGCAAAGGATCCCATCACAAGATAGGAAAAAAAGGGAATATAGGACTAGGAAGTTAATATCGTAACTATAGTCCATAAGCTCAAAGACCATGAGTATAAAATGAAATTTTGAGATGGGACAAGAAATTTAAAAAGAAACAAGGTAAAACAAAGATTTTTTTTAAGATGAGAAGAGTTATCTGAGCATCTGTAAAGGAAGGAACCCCTGAAGGGTGAGGGATTGAAAATGTAAAAGAGGGATGTAAGTGGCAGCTAAGTGGTACAGTGGATAGAGCATTGGCCCTCAAGTCAGGAGGACCTCAGATACTTAACACTTCCTAGCTATGTGATCCTGGGCAAGTCACTTAACCCCAATTGCCTCAGCAAAAAAGAAAGAAAGAAAAAGGATGTAAGGATATAAATTAAGCATCAATTGTAAATAAAGGATTTCTTTAGTCCAGAGAAATTTAATAAATGCCTGCTTGCTTTGTGCAAGGCACTGTATGCTGTATTGAAAACTCAAAGAGAAAATGGAAAAGAGCATATGATCTCAAGAAGCCTTTATTTTATTCTTCATAACCCTTTATTTGGCTAATATTATCTCCTACTTTGTACCTTTAAACTCTTTTTCAGAACCTGGAAGAAGCTGCCTCCAGTCGAAAACATGCCAACTGTTAGAATTGACCGTGCAGTGTGTTCTCCCAATGTCAAATATGTTCGTTGGAAAGTTCATGAAGACTGGGTGACTCAGGTAAGAAGCAGATTAATACACAACAACTTACCAAGTTTCCCTCTCCAGGCAATTCTTAAATAAATGAATAAACAAAAACCACAATTTTAATAACATTGACTCCATATAAATTACCCCTGGTCAGTCTAGCAATCAATACACATTCATTGAATACCTACTGTGTGATGCTGGAAATACAAAAATGCTCTCAAAGAGTTTACATTATATTAGAAATAGTTATTTATTCAATCAGCATTGATTGAATAGATATTGATTGTTCAAAAGAGACCAAGACATATATGAAACTCACTCCAAGAGATGTCATAGGCATTGGAATATTCATAAGATTCTGAGTGTACGGGTCAGTCAGCCTTCCCTAGGCATGGCCACTAACAATATCTTTGGCTGGCTCACCCATTTTATCAGCATATTTGAAGTTGTTATGCTACAAGGGGTTCCTGTGCCTAGAAAGGACACTTCTTTTTTTTTTAATCCCAGGGAACAAATTGGTTAAAATTATTTAGTGCTTGTGGAATGCATGATATAATCCCTTGACTTCTCATCTTTGGTGTGGTATGTATTAGTGTAATTGAAGCTTTTGTGAAAGCGAGGTATTGTCCTTCACGTTCCATGCTGATGTTAGCTCCAAGGAGAATTGTTGATCCAGCAAAGAAGAGCAAAAGGCTACTCTGAGCATAGGCACTTCAGGATAATAGGAATGGTGATAATTATTAAGAAATGCAAATTGACATCTAGGTCAATAGCTAGGTGGAATAGTGGATCAAGTGCTGGATCTGGAGTCAGGAATACTCATCTTCCTGAATCCAAATCTAACCTCAAACACCTATTAGATTGTGAAGCTGGGCAAGTGACTTAACACTGTTTGCCTCAGTTTCCTAATTTGTAAAATGATGTGGAAAAGGAATGGCAAGCCACTCTCTACCCAAACAATAAAATCCAAATGGGATCATGAGAGTTGGACCCAACTGGCTCTTACATATCTCTGCCTAAATTTCTAAGTCTCCTTTGAACAAATCAACAGTTAAACTGGATTATAGGGAGTAGCAATAAAAATAGCCTTATTTATGAGAAGGGACAATGAATGGGAGCATGAGAAAATACTGTAGAGGGAGGAAATAAACATTAAAAGCATCAAGGCATACATAATAGGTGAAATAGGGAATAAAAAGAAAGAAAAGCAGAACCAAGAAAAAACCAACAATAATATAGAGGCAATTGAGATTGACAAAATAATAAGCATAAGAAAAGGAAATAAATAATAGGTTAGTCTACAGTAGAAAAGAAAATGAATTCAATTCAGCAAAATTCAATTAACATTTATTAAGCACCCAGGTACTAGGAATTTTCTTTTAATGGAAAAAAAGTTAGTCCTCTTATCTCTAGGAATTTACATTTTGCTAGGATCTTGCATGTACACACAGATAAATAGATGATAAGGTGAAATGTGGTGAGGACAGGAAAAGATGGAGAAAAGTTCTCTAAGAAAATTTTAGAAGCTCTCAGGATTCCTGGAAGAAGTGATACATAAGCTAAGCCTTTAAAGAAGAATGTACTTTTTTGAAAGGTAAAAATGAAAAAGAATCTCATATTTCTTAATGGTATAAAATATATGAAGAACCCAACTGTTATCACAGTATCTTGTTCATCATAGGCATTTAATAAATGTTTATTCAATTTCATAGAAAAGCATAACTAGACCCAAAGTGTTTTATAACTTCCAAAATAAGACCCCCTTGCAGGGCTTCTCAACTTTCACCCCCTGCCTTCTTTGGAGCTGCCTTCTTTTTTAAATTAATCATCCAATCAGTAAGCATTTGTTCATTGACTACTTTGTGTCCTAGAGTTCATGATATTCGGGGGGGGGGGGCAGGTATGTATGGGGACTTGCTGAGACCTTTTCAGGGCTGCTCATTCTTCTTTGGTATTCACCTGGCACTCACCTGTCACCGGTGGCTCCATGAAGCTGTAACATGCACAATGGTGACTTCCCAATAAAGCATCTTAGCAGAAGGGCTAAATCAGCTTGAGGTAACTGATGGATCACAAGCCGAGTAGGGAATTAGGTGGGGTTATCTACCCTCGTGGAATGGGCAGACTAGAGCAGTTTGTTCCCATGGCCACGAAGGTGGCTGAAGCAGGTGCTGTGGAGTGCTTGGGGCCTGGTCAGACCCTGAAGACTCCAAGGTCATTCACTGCATCCTGGGCCATTGCCAGTCCACCTGTCCTTTTTCTTCCCCCTGGACTTTGAGAGTGAGCACACAGAGTTGTTTGTATGTTATCTTTCCCATTATGCTGCAAGTTTGAGATCATGAGATGTTTTTTATTTTTAAATTCCCATAACGTAGTATAGTGCCTTGCACAGAGTTGGTGCTTAACAAATGCTTGACTTGATCCAACAGCCAGAGGATGGCTGAATTCCAATCTGCTGAGACAGAGTAAAGAACTTATCAGTCATAGAACAAGCACAAGAGGGAGATGTTCTTAGAGAGAACTTGTCCCTATGGCAGGTACACCATGGCATCTGGATCTCAGGCCCTAACCCCTGTTGTTCAGTCATTTCTGATTCTTTGTGATCCTATTAGGGTTTTCTTGGCAAAGATACTGCCATTTCCTTCTCCAGCTCATTTCACAGATAAGGAAATGGAGGTAAAAAAGGGTTGAGTGACTTGTCCAGGGTCACACAATTAGTAGGTGTCTGAGATCAGATTTGATTTCAGGAAGATAATCTTCCTGACTAAATGGATAGCATTTTATCCATTGCACTTCTTAGCTACCCCAAATTAACCTAGTTTACATGATTTTATCCTTTAAGATCATCCAGATATTTCCATCAAGTGATAGAGTGCTAGGAGAGGTATTTGGAAGCTGGGTGATAGCAGAAGTATAACAGCATTGCTCAGAATACATGTTTGATAAATATTGTTTGATTGGCTACATGAATGAATGAATGAATGTTCTGTTATGTGTAAGGCTGACTGTGGCCCTTCTAACCATGAATGTAGGTATCCTGCTTAAGAACCTCTGCACATTAGCATCGTTCTCCTAAAAATGGGGTAGTCAGAACTGATATGGTTAGAATGCAGTTCAGTGGAACTACAACCTACCCCATTCTGGACATCTGTACTTCAAGCTTTCCATTCACTGCACTCCAAAAATAGATGATCCTGGGTGTACATGTCACAGTAGTTTGTTACTCACTCTGTCTTCCAAATTGAAGGTAACTCATACAAATGAATAAAATGGTTTTCTCTTTCAAGTCCTTGTAGTTCTTATGTGGGTCACATTCAGATTTTCCCAGAAAATCCTAAAATAGAGAATAGAAACTGCAACATGTTCTGTTAGACATGATACACAAGAATTGTTTGCTCTGGTTTTAGCTTTATGAGAAAGCGTAGAAGGAAGATACTGCCATCAGCAACCATGCCAATACACCCACTCCTGTCCACCTACACACACATGTTTTTTTAAATGTTCTTCATGCTTTTAACAAGTGGTTTCCTCTCTCCAGAAACACATTTCCAGTGAATTTTAAAATACTGTCACATAGTCGTATTTAATCATACCCCTGATCTTGATGTTAATTGACATTTTCTCTCTCTTTTTTATAGTTGAACTACTATGATTCCATTCAAGTCATCATTTCTGCCTCTATCCATGAGTCCACTGCTCTAGTAATAGGTATTATTTATCCATTCATATCAATCCTTTTCAATGTTCTTTTAGCTTCTAATTTCCAAGCTCTGGGTCTCCTACCTTTCTAGTTCCTATACCATTATGAAAGATAATAATAATAGGTTATATTTTATAGTATATTTATAATGCAAAAATGTTCAGTTTTATCGGTGCCTTTAAAAATTCTATTTATATCTTTTGTTTCTATATTACCTTCATTTCTAAGACTATCCCTCCCCTTTTCTAAGTCATTCCTGGTTTAAAAAAAAAAAAGGGCTGGGGTGGGTGGGGTAGATGGGTGGTTGCAAAAGCAGTTCATTAAAACTAACCAACTGAGTTCATTAAAACTAACCAGCAGCTGAGTCTGATAGTATATTATATGTTCCACACCTATAGACGCCCATTTTTGTAAAGAAGGAAAAGAATGGCCTATTTTTTCGTCTTTTCTTCAGGTACATGTTTGGTTATTATGATTAGAGAATCTTGAACTGACTTCTTTGTCTAATTTATGTTGTAGTCAGGTATACTATTCCTAATTCCACCCACTTTAACCTGCAACAATTCATATAAGCCTTTGCAAGGTTTTCTGAATTCTTTGTGTTCATTTTTTCTTATTCATTATTAGTAACTATCAAGATGTGTTTGGTCATTCCCCATTTAATGGGTGTCACATTTTGAAAGTTGGAATCTCTCATCCTCAGAATTCAATGCTCTATTATAACAAAAAAGAAAACATTTAAGCAAAATTACCTGATACTATGACTGAATCTGATAATATTCTACCCTAACAGTCTCCCCTCTCTCTTTTGAGAGAAAGGAGATATATTTTCCCATCAATTCCCAATTTCTTCTTAGTGAACTTGTTATAGTGATAAAGCAAACTATATCTTTATATATGTTATCTTAAGTGATATCAACTATATTTATAATTAGGTGGCATATGGGTAGAACACTGGCTTCAAAATCAGGAAGATTTGAATTCATGCCCAGCCTCAGACACTTACTAACTGTGTGACTATGGGCAAGACTTTGCCTGTCTCAGTTTTCTTAATTATAAAATATGGATAATAATAATGGAACCTATCTCCTAAGATTGTTGTGAACATCAAATGAAAAAAAAAATTTTAAGTGCTTAGTAGAGTTCCCAGGACATAATGTATCCTTAAAAATGTTTCTTTCCTTCTTCCTTTTCTCTGTCCCTCTCTTCTTTCTTTCTTTCCTTCCTTCCTTCCTTCCTTCTTTCTTCCTTCCTTCCTTCCTTCCTTCCTTCCTTCCTTCCTTCCTTCCTTCCTTCCTTCCTTCCTCCTTCCTTCCTTCCTTCCTTCCTTCCTTCCTTCCTTCCTTCCTTCCTTCCTTCCTTCCTTCCTTCCTTCTTTCCTCCCTTCCTCCCTTATTCCCTTCTTCCCTCCCTCTCTCCCTCCTTTCCTTCCCTTATTTCTTCCTTTCCTGATTCTTCCTTTTTTCTTTCCTTCCTTTCTTCTTTTCTTTCATCCATTCTTCCTTACCACTTTCCTTCCTTCCTTCTCAGGTACTGTTTAATTTTTGCTTTTGGATTCTCAGTGCGCAGCATAGAGCCTAGTAATATAGTAAATAATTAATTAATTCTAAACTAAATTCTGATTGTTTTCTGATATGAACTTGGAAAACACAACATTTTTAAAAAATTAATTTCATCACAATACTGATACCCAAGGTCTCAGTTTTCTCTTTATTCCAATGGGTGGAGAGATTTTGATGGGTCAGCAGACCTTAATGTAAATATTCAAAGGGCTTCTAGCATTGTTGTTCCCATAAAATAAGCAGGAGTATCTCCACTCAGAAGTTTAAAAATTTGTCAATTGTTAATAAACCAGAGAATGAACTATTATGGTATTTTGGCCTAAAGGAATACTTGCCCAAACCCATGGATGAGTTCTCAGATCTGCCGGTGTGTATCTGATTCTAATAGAGCACTGATGTCATAATATTCTGCCTAGAAATACTGTGTAATTTTCTAGGAAATGGGTAACTTTTAGATGGAAAAACAGCTGCTACCCAATCATCCCTTCCAAGTCCTCCTCCTGCACCCAAGGCCATCACTAAGGAGATAAAGAGCCCAGGCTAAATGCTAAATGACAACATTCTCCTCCATCCCCCTCATCTCCAATCCCTTTGCTTCTTATACAATAGTGTTATACAGATGTCATCTGGTTAAAATGAACATCAAGAATGACCCTGAAAGAGAACATAGGGTACAAAAGGGTAACATGCAGCTTGAGGGCTGTACAAGAACAGCAGGCAGAGCGTTTGATGCCAGATGGTGAACTTCAGTCCTTCAGTCCCTAGGGAGGAGGCTAGACTTATGGATTGATTGCATAGAGATGTCTTGGACCTTTTTCTTTTTTTAAGGATAAACTATCATTATTTCATTCTATTTTTTTCCTATAATGATTACCTCTACACCAACCTCCTTTACCTCAAGCTTGGAAACTACTATGAGCTCCATAAAGACAGCTCTATCTCTAAGTCACTTCCTTTAAGAAGTTTTTTATCATATTGAACCCAAATTTGCACATCTGAAGGTCAGTGATGAAGCATGCTAACTGCCTCCTGACAGAGAGATCATGATTTCAAGGAGCAGAATAAAGAAACAGAATTTTTGAACATGGCCAATGCAAAAATCTGTTTTGCTTTATCATGCATATTGATTACAGGGATTTTATTTTTATTTTTATTAATGATGGCGAGGAGAGAGCAAAGGAGAAAAATTTTTATATTCATTGAAAACTTTAAATTTAATTTTTAAAAATCCACTTTTCTGTAACCTTTACCTGTTTTTATTGAATCTTTCACATGGAGTCAAATAGAGCAAATAAGTCTAGTTCTTCTTTCATGTGACAGATGTTCATTGCTATTGAGGTCACCTGAAATTTTTGAATCTTCATATTTTGTGATGTTCTATTGTTATGGGCCAGCATTCTGTACTTGAAACAAGCATTCTTACAAGGTGCTAACTCAGTGGAATTGATAAGACAATGGTTATCTAGTTTACCATGGTGCTTAATAGTTCTCTAGTTCAATACATGTACTTAGTACTTAAAATAGTTCTATAAGATTCACACCTATGATGATGTAATTAAAATAGAGCATATAAAGTGGGACAAACTCAGCCAGGGTCAGAGCTAGAGAAGACAGAGGACTGGAGGTGGGAGTTCAAGCTCTCAGAGCCAAGGAGACAGATTCACTCCATCTCACAGCACCCTGGTGGCTGGCCTCCTGCATTTCCTCCACTGAGACTAAGCTAGCCAGGGGCCCCAGGCATTTATCAAGTGCCTATTATGTGCTAAGCTCTAGAGATAGAAAAGAGACAAATAAATGACAGTCTCTCCTTTTAAGAAACATAATCTAAGGGAAGATACAACATGCAAACAAATATATACAAAGCAAGTTATATTCAGGATAAATAGGAAATCATTAACAAAGGGAAGGATTAGAATTAAAGAATTAAAAGAAGTTGAGAAAGGCTTTCTATAGAAGGTGAGATTTTTAGTTAGGATTTAAAGGAAGCCAGGAAACTCAGTAATCTGAGTGAAGGAGGGAGAGCATTCCAGGCATGAGGAGAAAGGCAGAAAGAATACCTGAAGCTGAGAAACGTGTATCTTTGTGTCAGGAAAAAAAAAAAAAAAAAACCCTCAATAAACCTTGAGGTCAGTAAAAGAACTATAAAATATCTCATATCCATTCCAGCCAGCCTTTTTTCTAACCAATTTTGGTCCCAGTTTATTGTCTTTTGGAGGCACCTGTCCAAAATATTAATGAATTAACTCAGTTGGATGGTCTATTTAATTGCATGTGACAGTGGAAATAGAGTGCATTCTTCAATCACCTTATTTTTCTTGTATAGATTGTTATATCAAACTGTTGATTGATTATGGATCTCAATTAGGTAGTTCCTCAGTGTTTTGCAGGGTAGTACAATCAGTATAAAACCATCCAAAGACATGTGCATGTGGAGAACTTCACCTTCATTGGCAATCTGGATTCCATGCTGAATGCCCTCTGTGACAGTATCAAATACCTTGGACAAGTGTAATTCTTCCTTTGCCTCACTTATTTTGTTGAATAGAAAATTATTAAATAAATGTTTTCTTGCAGCTAATAAGCATATATAATTTTAATATATGTGTAGACATATGTTGGAGCAGAGCCTTAAGGCTATATTTTGTTCTACTTAGTCAAATGTTTTTAAAAAATAATTTGCAAAGGGGCAGCTAGATAATGCAGTAGATAGAACATTAGCCCTGAAATCAGGAGGACTTGAGTTCAAATGTAGCCTTAGACACGTAATTCTTACTGTGTGACCCTGGGTAAGTCATTCAATCCCATGTGTCTTCCAAAAATAAAATAAAATAAAAATAAATTTACAAACAGTACATCAGTTTGAACTCAAATTTTTGAATATCATGCAAATTTCAAGGAAAAGAAATTATACTTGTAATGAGGCTTTGTAAAAGTATATTCCTGGTCCAGAAAATATGGTCACCAAAGCTTTTGGTTATACTAGGCTGTCTCACAAGATCAAGACAAATTTTAGAGTTGCTAGGAAGTTTTAGAACTTGATCCTGGGGCAGCAGTTGGTAAATTTTCAGCAGTGACATGTGACATCTTCATTTATTCAGTTTAGTATAGTGTTTCATGTGCCAATAATAACCACTGCTCTTCTATTCCCAAATTACCGTAGCTTAGGAGCCTTTGTGCCTGGTTAGAATCCAGTGTAACTTTGTTGAGTATTTGTTATTATTTGTAAAAAAAAAAAAAAAAAATACTAATGAGACTTGAAAATACTGTCATCTTTGGGTCACTCAATTTTTGGGATAATACATGCTTTCCTTACCTATCTTTAGTGTAGTATGATGAAGTCAGAAGAGACCTGACTTGAAACCTGGAGGGATTTGATTTTAAATACTGCCTCCTGGACTTTCTAACTATATGGTTGTAGGTAAATCACTTAGGCTTTCTGAAACTCAATTCTCTCATGCTTAAAATACTTATAGTACTTAACATCCTAAGGCTCTTATAGGGATGAAATGATGTGGAAAATGCCCAAAGTATTACATAAATTTCAGCAATGATAACTATTATCATTAGCTTTCATCTTTACTCTTCAGGGATAGATTAACAGGTCTCAAAATTCCTTTGACACAAGGGATCTGGACAGATGCTGATCAGTTTACTGAAAGGAATTACTGCCTATGAAATCACATTGATATCCTTTTCTGCAGTAATCCAGATAAAGCACATCAATTTATGCCTAACTACATATCATGGGAGATTCTGTTTCTATAGTTTAGGAGCTGTTGTCAGACTCCTATGTGGATCGGATTCTCTGAAACTGGAGAAAGGGAAATAGACTTTGTTTTTGTGTTTCTGGAACAGGGAGTCCTTGTGGAGAGTCTGGATAGATTTGTTAGCCTGTGTCAATATATGGGGTCCAGAAGCAACAGAATAACTATCCTAACAGTGATTACTAGTGAAGATTAGTCTCAGGCTAGAAAGATTAAGTGACAGCTAGGTGGCATAATAAATAGAGTCTGAAAGACCTGAATTTACATCTAGTTCCAAACTCTTCTTACTAGCTGCATAAACCTGGGCAAGTGACTTACTCCTGTTTGCCTCAATTTCTTCTTCTATAAAATGAGCTGCAGAAGGAAATGACAAACCACTCTAGTATCTTTGCCAAGAAAACACTATATAAAGTGATTAAAAGTCGGAAACAATTGAAAAGATTTAACAACAACAATAGATTAAGTAGGCTCTTGAATAGAGGCAGCTGTATAGTATAATAAATACAGCACTGAGCTTAAGACCTAAGTTCAAATATGGTCTTAGATACATACTAGCTGTATAATTCTAGGCAAATTATTTAACCTTTGTCTGCCCCAGTTTTCTCTGCAAAATGGAACCACATTTACCTCTTCTGATTGTTATAAAAATCAAATGAGGTATTTGTAAAGCACTTAGTACAGTGCCTGGCACAAAGTAATATATTTGTTTACTTCTTTATTGAGCTTATAGTTCTGACTTTAGTTATCTTTATAGTATTATCAAGAGAAAACAAGAGAAAAGTGATGGGATTAACTTGATTTAAGAGCAGGGTGTGAAAAGCTAAGGCCTTCAAATACTAGACTAAGGGAGAAAGAGAGAGAGAAAAAGAGAGAGCGAGAGAGACAGACAGACAGACAGACACACGGAGATACAGAGAGAGACAGAAAGACCGAGACCGAGACAGGAAGAGACAGAGACAGAGAGAGACAAAGGGAGAGAGACACAGAGAGAGACAGAGGGAGAGAAACAGAGAGATACAGAAAGAGAGAACAGAGGGAGAGCGACAGACATAGAGAGAGAGACAGAGAGAAAGAGAGAGACAAAGGGAGAGGAAGAGGGAGAGGCATAGGGAGAGGGAGAAGAGCGAGACACAGAGAGGAACAGAGAGAGGGAGAGAGAGAGGGAGAGAGGATGGGAGAAGGAGGGGGAAGGGAAGGAAAGGGGGAGAGAAGAGGAAGAGAGAGAAGGAGGGAAAGAGAAGGGAGAGAGGGAGAGGGAGAAACAGGACAAGAGAAAAGGAAGGATGGAAGGAAGGAAGGAAGAAAAAGAAGAAAAGGAAGAAAAGGAAGAGAAGGAAGGAAGAAAAGTAGAGAAAGAAAGATATAAAAAGAGAAAAGGAAGAAAAAGAAAAAAGAAAGGAAAGAAGGAAGGAGGGAAGGAGAGAAGAAAGGAAAGAAAGAAGGAGGAAGGGATAGATAAAGGGAAGAAAGGAAGAGAATAAGGAGGAAGGAAAAGAGGGAAGGAGAGAGAAAAGAAAGAAAAGTAATGAAGGAAGGAAAGAAAGGAGGAAGAAAGGAAGGAAAGAAGAAAAAAAAAAGGAAGGAAGGCAGGAAGAAAGAAAGAAAAAGAATGAAAGAGAAGAAAGTACTCCAGTGTCTTGGACAGTATTGGTGCTATGGTCCATGGAGTTACAAAGGGCTGGATACAACTGAACAACAGACCCTTTTAAGGGGTCTGTGAAATCAAAACTATTTTTATAATAATGCTAAGATTTTTGATTTCACACACAGTAAACATCAATAGATATAACCCACACAAACATAAACTTTTTGGGAACACCTCAAAATCTTTTAAGAGTTGTATTGGTCACTGTCTGAATACTCTTTCACAAATGTTCTCTCTTCTCCTACTTCCTCCCACCTCACCCCAGTTCTAGAGTCATTTAAAAAAAAAAAAACTCTTCCATTTTTCCTCAATGGAAAGCGTTAATCTTTTTTCTCATTGGGATTTTCTTGATAAAGACCCTGGAGTGGTCAGCTATTTTCTTCTCTAATGGTTTGAGGCAAACAGAAGTTAAGTGACTTGCATAGGATCATGCAGCTATTAAGTGTCTGAAGCCACATTTGAACTCAGGTCTTTCTGGCTCTAGGTCTGGTGATTCATCCATTGAGCTACCTCCCTACCTCTAAAAAGCATCTGAGGGACTACAGAAGCTTCTGGTGCTGGTTTCCTTTGGTTTCATTTTTTGCCATTCCATGAACATTAGCTGGTATATATATATGTGTGTGTGTGTGTGTGTGTGTGTGTGTGTGTGTGTGTGTGTGTTTTTCTTCTTTGTCTATAATATATGATGGTTCTCTGGGAACAGATTTCTTGGGGAGCTTTTCTGGAAGCAACCTTAGTTTCAGTTCAGATCAATAATCACCTCAAATGTGACCCGTCCAGCAGGTCATCAAAGTGTGGGTCCTGAGGCGGACATTTGTCTGTAAGGCTAAGCCTGAAAAGGGATGAGGTTAGAAATGAGGAGGGAGACAAGTTGAGGTGGAGTAAGGTCTCTCTTTATTGAATGAAGAGGGTCTAGTTTTATATGATTTCTGGGTGGGGGGTTGCAATGTAAAGAATGTCAGACCATAGGTGTGACTGACATCCTGGGGCATACTCGTTATCTAGTTCCTGGGCGGGTAGGGCCAATTTCCTGGGACACACATAATCTTGTCTCAGGAATTTAATCACATTAGCTCTTTGTTTCCAAGGACATGGTTTCTGGCACAAATGCAGCCAGGAGTTAAAATCCAATCTTTTATTGTCTCTTCCAAAATAGCCCAGTTAGCTTTCTTAGAGGCCTCTCTCCCTCCTTGGTTCCAAGAGCTCTTGCAACTTGTCTTTTTACTCTTCTAGCTGCTGCCTCTAACTCCAACTCTAACTCCTGGCTTCTCAATCTCCAACTGACACTCCCCTCTCAGTCTTTTCAACTGACTTCTCCTGACTGAGCTCAGCTGTTTTTATGCTCTTTTAGAGGTGTAAACTCAAAGGTTGACTCCTTCTCTGAGAATGGGATTATGGGAGGTGTGAATTTGGTATCTTATACTGAACCCTGAAATCTCCCAAACATGTGAACTAATGTGTGAGCTAATATGAGTTAAGGTATTAACTTAAGCATTGTTTCTATCAATTCCAGTGAGTTATCACCTTGTTTCAAATATGTGTGTGTGTGTGTGTGTGTGTGTGTGTGTGTGTGTGTGTGTTCAATAAGTAAAAAATCAAAACCATTCTTTTTTTGTGTGTTCTTTCTGGGCTTCCTTCTGTTATTTTTCCTACATTTTAAAAAGATGTCTCAATGATACTCTCTTCTTTCTTTTTTTCCTTTTGGCAACTTATTTCTATTCCTCTTTAGCCTTCTAACTATCATTACACACCTCTACCCCATTTGCAGAAAAAAAAAATGAAGCCATTGTAACAATCAATGCATAGGTATTCTTAATCCAATTACAAGCATTAGATCCCTAAATTTCCCATACTTTTCCCAAAGCCAGTCTCCCATATATCAATGGACATCATGGAGGGGACAGTTTGCCTCTAAGAGACTATGCTGGAATTCATTCTACTTTGCAAATATTAGTGTAAAGTGGTCAAGTATACTTAATTTTATCTCTTTAGAGATATACTTTAGTATTCACTGCTTAAGGACAGTACCCAGAACATAGCAGACTCTTAATAAATACTTGTCAATTTATTAACTGATTTGATCTTTTTCCATGCCTTCAATTCTATGATTCTAAATCCTTAAGCTCATGTTATCTTTTCAAGGAAGTTTCATTTTTCATGTTGTACATTTCTGATTCACTCACATTTAAATCACCAAAATGTTTGGGAGGAGATGGGAGATACGAAGCTTCTTGAGAATTTTCATAAGTCTTTCTCAGAACTAGGAAATTGTATTTTTTTTTAGAACTACAATGGTTATGGATCCCAAGAAGAATCAGTGTCACAAAATCCTATATTAAGACATGGAATTCATCAGGTCCAATCCCCTCATTTTACAGATGAAGAAAATGAAGTTTTGAAGAGCTCAAGGCTCAGAAAGTGCCCAAAGTGACAGAACTAGGATTCAAATCCAGCTCCTTGGATTCTGAAATTCAGAGCTCTTTCCATTGAGCAATGTGATGTTATGTGAGGTCAGTAGCATAAAAACTGTAAGGGAGAAAAAGTTGGCAAAGAGGTTAAAGAAAAGAAGCTGAAAAGGAGGACCCACAGTAAGGAACATGAAACAGGAGATGAAGTCTAAATTGGGAAAAGCCCAGCTCTAACTCCAGTTCAATCACAGATGTCTTTTGGCTGTAAATACAGCTTCAGGAGTTGAGGTGATGTGTCTCTAGACCTCCTGCCTATAGCTAAATTACAGCATGAGAGTGTCTGCATAAGCCAAATGGTCATTTTTAAGAGTTACCTGCTAGTCGGTGTGTTCAAGGAAACCAGACAACACTTTGAATCTGCTTTAGGTTTCCATGGAAATTGCTAAAACTTTTCATCATCCTTCATTCAGACCTTGGGGTAGATCCAGGCTTCCTGGTTTCCATGGGAACCGTTTAAACATGTATCTCTGTCTGGCTTTGTTGGAACAGGACTGCTAGAGATCATGCAAATGAATTGTCTGTTCTCCATTCTCTTTCTAAAAAACCCCAAACACCTGCTTAATGCTGGAAAACTCTACTCTTTATTGAGGAGAATGAAACTCTTGAATTGCTTTTTCAAAGAGGTTTTATTTTATTGATTTTTATAGTGAGAAGTTAGTCCGAGTACAATGACTTTGATTGCTTTCTTAAATAATCACTCAATCTAGCATACATTTTCCTCACTGCATCTTCTCCCGCCCCCACCCACCTTCAGTTAGTGCTACACAATGAAGGCCATTTCCTCTCCCCATGAATATTGAAGCAGGATGGAATTAGCCAATAATCTCTACCTAGTGCCTACCTAGGCACTATAGACATAAGACATAAGACAGGGGTCTATCATACAGTGTGTATGCTAGAGTGCATATGGAACAGGGAAAGGGAAAAAAAAAATTATTAAGTACCTACTATATGCAGAGCATTATGCTAAGTTTCCTGAGGCAGAAACATTAAAGGACTAGCCTGAGGACATATAGCCAGTATATGTATGAGATCAAGTTCCTAATTAATAATAATAGCTAATAAATTATATATACAAAATACAGTATATACTACAAATACAAAATTTTATATGTGTGTGTATATATGTATATATCCGTGTATATATATACATATATATATATTTTACACACACACACACACACACACACACACACACACACACACACACACACAGAGATATCCATATTTGTGCCCAAACTGTGGTAGAGCATTCCCAACTCATCGTGGTCTGATACAGCCACATTGTAACATAGTGATGTCACTTTGATTCTCTTTGAGAATGAAAGACAACAACAAACTATACACACATACATATATCTAGCTATATATCTAGATATAATATGTCTCTCTCTATATATATAATATAAACATTTACATATGTATATTTAAGGGATTATATGTATATATATTTATAAGGTGCTATATCATTTTTTTTGCTGTTCTAGTGGTAGAGAATTTATGTGAGAACCCCTCTTTGGTCAGAAATGCAGGTCCAATGTGAAAAGAATTCATAAACCTGAAAAGTTTGAATGGCAAAAGGGAAGTTTATTGTTGATTGGGAAGCCAGCTTTGCTAGAAAGACAGATTTCTGGTTCTGGCAGAGAAATAACAAAGATTATTCCTGAGAAGGTCTCTTCACAGCGGGCAGGAGTCCTGGTAAGCAGCTGTGCCAAAAGGAGGGGTCCCTTGGCAAAGCATAATTCCTCCTTCAGACTTCTGCAAAGATATGAGTTTAGAATTGTCCTTTATAACAGTCTGAGACTAAGGTTTCCAGTAGAAAAGAGAGCCAATGCCTTCATGCCTAGATACTTATTTTGGAATTTCAAGCCACTCATTATCAGACCCAGATCTCCAATTGAATGAAATTCCTGAAGATCAATACCCAATCAATCAATGGTCCTGATCAATTTGCCTGAGATCTACAGTTGGATGAAGTTGAATGAATATTCTATCTTAGAACAAGTTTGTCTGGAAAGTATGCTTCTTTTCAGACTTTTTAGAGTCAGAGACCCCAAATCTCCCTTCTTTTCCAGATCAAAGGGGACATTGTTTCAAAGTGATAGAATATGTCGAACCACCCTAATATCCAGGTTATGAGGGCAGCCAGGAAGAGATGCCGAGCAGTATACACGATGATCTCCAGGCTGTTGCACAATGAAGGTGTCCAGAAAAGCTGGAGTGAATGTTGGGACATGATGGTGGCCCTGGAAAACTTATATTGGACCTTCCAGGAGTCCAATCAGAATGGACAACTTCATCACATTCTCTACCCATTCAAGGATACAGATTCAAGGGGACACAGTTTCACCCCCACCCCTGGTCAATTTGATCCTCACAATAAATTTAGGTGGTAGGTGTTCTTATTATTCCCATTTTATAGTTGAGGAAACTGAGGCAACCAAATTAAGTCATTGCTACATGTGTGAAGCTAGATATAAACTCAAGTTTTCCTGATTCCAGACCCAGCATTTCATCCACTGTGCCTTCCATGGTACCTGTGATTTAAACTGGCCTACCCTGTTAAGCCAACATGTAACCTGAAAATGTATAGAAACATATATCCCACCTAAATCAAAGAGAAACAACAATAGTTGCTAGGCCTAGAAAGCTGAGAGCAGAAGTCTGAGTTTGATATTCATAGTCACCAGCCTGTGCCTTTGTAGAAGAAAGGAGAAGGAAGAAAACATTAATTTCCTGTCCCTTTCTGGGCACCAGACCTCAGGGTAGGCTATTCCAGCTCTCCTGATTTTCCTCAGGAAAATGCACAAACAACTCACCTAAGTAGCAGCCATCTCTTCAGGAATTTCATACTTTATTGTCATCTTTCCCTGACAATCAGTAGTATAGCCTTAGCACATTACAGAGAGCATAGCCAAATCTGGAGTTTATTACTCCATTTTGAGAGTTAAAAAGAGGGTCATTTTATGTACCACATGAAATCTTACACGAGACTGAAGAAATGAAGATGTAATGCCAGTTCTGACACATTGCCAAAGTATCCCCTAAGCTTCACTGGAAGCTCTGAAATGTTTTGATCTTGTGAGTCAGTGTTTCATAATTAATTACTGTATTGACTACATTTTCAGAACCAAAAATCTGACCAAGAATAGTACCTTTGCAAAGCCTAATTAAAATATAATTTTATGTTTATTTCCTTTAAAATAAAGAGAGCAGAAAAATCTAGAATAGATGGCCACTGTTTTGTTGTCTCACCTGCTCAATGATAGTAATTGAGTGTCATGACCTCCAACTTCTGCTGCAGATAGTTTGAACAAGGCCTCTTGAATTTGAGTTTTTGGGAGTCCATTCAGAAAGGCAATGGGACAGAAAATATAAGTGAGAATGTGAAGGAAGAGACAGATGTCACCAAGTCTAAGCTGCAGTTTTTTTTCTCTTGTAGAAGACAAAAATCTTATTTTTTTTTTCCCTATGGGGATAAGATGGCAGGAAATACAGAATTAAAAACCTTATTTTTAAAAAATAATAATAGCTTTTTATTTTTTTTAAAATATGTACAAAGATAGTTTTCAGCATTCATCCTTGCAAAACTTTGTGTTCCAAATTTTTCTCCCTCTCTCCTTCCCTCCCAGATAACAAGTAATCCAATATAGGTCAAATATGTGTAATTCTTCTAAACATTTTTCTACATATATCAAATTGCACAAGGAAAAACATATCAAAACATGAAAAAATGAGAATGGAAGAAAAAAAAACTAAGGAGACAAAGAGCAATAACAACCAATACTATGTTATATTCCACATTCAGTCTCCATTGTCTTCTCTCTGGATGCAGATGGCTTTCTCCATGACAAGTCTATTGGAATTGGCCCGAATAACCTTGTTGAAGAGACAAGTCTATCATAGTTGATCATCACATAATCTTGTTGTTGCTGTATTTTGGTTCTACTCACTTCACTTAACATCATTTTGTGTAAGTCTGTCCAGGCCTTTCTGAAATCAATGTGCTGATCATTTCTTTCTTTCTTTCTTTTTTTATAATAATAGTCTTTTATTTTTCAAAATATACACAAAGATAGTTTTCTACATTCACCCTTGCAAAACAATCTTGTATTCCAAATTCTTCTTGTTGTTGTTGTTGTTGTTGTTGTTGTTGTTCTTCTTCTTCTTGTCTCTCTCTCTCTCTCTCTCTCTCTCTCTTTTTCTTCCTCTCTCTCTCCCTCTTTCTCTCCTCCCACCCCAGACAGCAAATAATTTAATATAGGTTAAACATGTGCAATTCTTCTAAACTTATTTCCACATTTATCATGCTACCTGCAATATTTTTAAAGGATTTACTCCATGGCAATGGGATGATGAATTCAGATAGAGATATGTTGTAATCCAATCCAATGACCATTTATTAAGTACTTGCAAGGTAGTAGAAACCACCCTGCATGCTAAGGATACAAAGACAAAATGAAAAATAGTCTCTATCCTCAAGTCCTTCTAGTAGTAGAATAAAACACATAAGTGTATACATTGAAAACTAAGGGATTGTCCATCAATTGAGGAATGACTGAATACATTATGCTTTATGAATATAAATACTCTAAGAAATGAAAACAAGGGATAGTTTCAGAAAACCTGGGAAGACTTGTATGAACTGATACAGAGTGAAGTAAATAGAACCAGTAGAAAAATTTATACAATAACATTATAAAGAAAAATAATATTGAAAAAATTAAGAATTCTGATCAAGACATTGACCAACAATGATTCCAGAAGACCAATGATGAGAATGTTATCCACTTTCTAACAGAGAAGTGATAAATACAATACATCAAATGAGACATACATTTTCGGGCTTGACAAGTGGGTACTTATTTTGCTTGATGATGCATATTTGTTACAAGGGTTTAATTCATTAATTCTTTCAGATGGACATAATGAAAAAGAAGAAGAAAAGTGGGAAATAAACAAAATAAATTCTTGTTAGTTAAAAAAAATCTAATTTTATTTTGAAAAATTATATACATGATAATTTCAGAAGGAGAAAAAGCACTCTAGCAACGTTGGGAATCCGTAAAGCTTTCTCATAGAAAGTGCATAAGTTAGGATGAGAAGAAAGCTGGGGATTCTGAGAGGAAAAAATGAGGAGGGAATAATTTCCAGGTATTGGGGACAGCCTGTACAAAAACAGAGGCAAGGGATCAATAAGCTGAGTTGCTGAGTTTAGGTTAAGGTATCTAAATAAATATAATAGAATTGGAAGATATCTAAGAAACAGCAGGAAAAAATACTTATTTGTTCAAAGATTTCTGAGAATAGTCTGCTTTTCCAGGGCTTTCAAATGTGGAACGGATGGGTCACATAACATATAATAGTTGAATTCAACTTATATTTAAGCTAATCTGTTACTTTCTAAAAATCCAGATATGAGAGCTATGTTTCAATATCAAGTTATATAATCAATGAGAATAATTATTTTTTAAATTTCATGAATTTGAAGGGATGTTCCCATCATTTTGGCCCTTTGAGACCAGATTTCTAATACTTTGCATTTTATTTGATTGTGCTGATGATATATCAGGAACAACCTAATGTTTCTTGATTCCCTAAGTCTCTTCTAATCATTATAGAATGGCTTGTTTAAATTCACTGCAAGTCCAATCATGTATTTTAAATCAGTAGTTATGTGCTCCAATCAGGTAATTTTCCCTTTGTTGGAATTCTCTTGATTAGGGAATCTTACGGGTAATTGCTGGGAAATGTGTCAGACTTGTAGTTTATAATAACAGGTGCAGTATCCAAATAAGGCCAATCAACACCCAAATAATTGCTGAAGTCACAAATTATAAAGATAGTTACCTTCAAAAAAGATTAAGAAATTAAGATTTTTTTTGTTATCAGCCAGTGGTTCTTAATCTTCATTATGTCATGAACTGTTTTGTCAGTCTGATAAAGTCTATGGATAATGCTTTTAAATGCATAAAATACACAAGATTACAAAGAAAACCAATCATATTGAAGGAAAATTTTTCAGAATATAATTTTCAAAATATTAAGGAAACAAGTAAATTGATCCTACATTAAGAATCCCTGCCAAATCCCTTGAAAAGGATTCAGGAAGGTGGTGCAGTGGCAGACATGACTGAAAAAGGACTGAATAACACCAACTGGGTGCAAGAATCTGCAAATACTAAACTGGGAAAGAGAATAACTCACACTTATGGCTTTAAGATTTATGAAACACTTTCTAAAGATAACTCTGTGTCAAATGAAATAATATATGTCAAATGCTTTGCAAATGTCAAATTGCTATGTTAGTTGTCAGTTGTCATTATTACCAGCAGTGATACAAGTATCATCCCCATTTTACAAATCTGTTTACTAAGGCTCAGAAGGGTAAATGCTATTGATAAAGTCACTGGCAAGTAAGTGGTACACCTGGGACTTCTATCTTCTCACTCCAAGCCAGAGCTTTTTTCATTATACCATGCAGCTTTTGTAGTCATTAAGTCATTTCAGTCATATCTATCTTTTTGTGATCCTATTTAGGATTTTCTTGGCAAAGATATAATACTGGAATAGTTTGCCATTTTCTTCTTCAACTCATTTTATAGATAAGGAAACTGAGGCAAACAGGATTAAGTGACTTTTCCAGGGTCACATGGCTAGCAAATGTCTGCGGACAAATTTGAACTCAATTTTTCCTGACTCTAGGACTAGTTCTCTATTTACTGCATCACCTAGTTGCCCTTATAGCTTTTGTGAGTAACTGATTTATTTTATGGATATGTGTACATGGCCATTAGCATATAGAATTCTCTTTTCCAAGTCTTCTTTGCAGTAAGGCATACATCTGAAAACTATGGCTGTGGCTATGGAAGGCCAACAGTTCTGTTGTTTGTTGAACCTATCTCTAAGATTGAATTGATTGAATTTCTGGTCATAGCAATTAAACAGTGGAACCAAGTAAGTCAAGTAGATACTACATTTATTAAGAGGACTCTCTATCACCATTCTCTGTATTCTCTGTATTCCATTTATCTATCAGTAAGAGGAGAGAAATAAATAACACACAAACACTAAATGTATATATTCCTGTGACTTTGTAACAACCTGAGCAAGTTCTTCAGCACATTGGAGAGATCTTTTTGAAAGTGTTATGGAAAAGACATGCATAAAAATTAGACAGGAAGAGAAGGCATTGAAGGATCACCATCTGTACTAGTAGATGAGATCATAGATCCATCTAAATACCTAATTTATTGAGAAATAAGATATTAATTGGATGGAAGAGGGACACTTCTTGAAATAGGGAGTTGTATACTTGCAAAGAACCTTAAGAGGTCATGCAGTCTGGATCTCTGCCTTCTGGCAAGATTGCCTTTAAACCATTCCAAGGAAAATGACACAGTAGATAAAGTGCTCTGAGACTTGGAGTCAGAAATATGAGTTCACATCCTGCCTCAATTACTTACTAGTTGTATCTCCATTGGCAAATCATCTAATCCTTCTTACCCTGGGTTTCCTTATCTATAAAATAAGAATAATAATGACATTTGCTTGACAAGATTATTGTAAGGATCATATGAGAATAAAGTTTTTTTTTTTTTTAAAGCTCTCTATAAATGCTAGCCACATTAGCTATTATAGTAATAAGAACCTAACTTGTTTAAAGTTCTCCAGAGGAGATTCTATAACTTTCCCCTAAGAGCCCATTTCACTGTTTAACAGACTGGAAAATGTTTCCTAAAAATTCCTCAGACTGCAGCTTAACAGCATGTCCCTGCTTAAGGTTTAATTGGAACTGTATTTCCTTCTTGATGCCCTCTCACTCCCTACATGGTGCTAGTTGCCTCTTTCTGGAAGACATATGGGAAATGGTTTCCTTTCTTGTGGAAATAGTCTCCATTCTCCAGCTCAGAATATCTACGTTCTAATAACCCCGGGCAGAAGATGACAGTGACAGTCCTCTCTGAATGCAAGCTCAGAGCCGTCAAAAATCTCCAACTCAGCGGAAAATTGGTCAGCTTTATTTAACAATAGCTTTTTGGTTTTTGCTTTCAGGGTGTACCACAGGAACAACAAATGTGGAGCAAAAGATGAAGGAAATAAGGGCTGTTAAGAAAGATGGAAAAGTAAGAAAATGGCACCAAGCATCCCTTGGTCTTCCTCAGAGGCGAGCAGAGGGGGATCAGACAGTTTTCCGAGTGCGTAAAGGAGTCAAAACATTTTCTTTCTGTAAAAGGAACAACTTGCTACTAACAGGGGGAATGGATAGAGTAATTCGAATCTGGAATCCCTATGTTCCAGGGTAAGTTTTCTGATTCTATCAACTCTGGGACATACTATTTGCTATCAGATTAACAAATAACAGCCTTGATGTTTCTTATGTAGGATTTAAGTATCTCCCAGAAGTCCCTTCTGCAGCCAAAAATATCTCATAATTACCATATGATCCTTTATTCTCTGATCATTAAAAATTCAACCCTTTGGGTTAAGGAGCTCTTTTTTGAAAATGAAAATATTCTGGGAAGTTTCTTTAAGAAATATCCATTATTGGTTAAGCTTCTATCCTATGAAGGACAATGTGCTAGGTGCAGAAATGTTAAAAACAATATAGTCTTTTCCCATCATTTTTTTCAGTTGTGTCTGACCCTTTTTAGGTTTTCCTGGTAGAGATACTCAAATGGTTTGCCATTTCCTTCTCGATTTTACAAAGGAAGAAATTTAGGTAAGCAAGGTGAAGTGACTTGCTCAGGGTCACACAGCTAATGAGTGTCTGAGGCCAGAAGATGACTCTGAATGCAAGCCTTCCTGATTCCAGGCCTCACTATACCATTTTCCTGCCCAATTTAATCTTTACCCTCAAGGAACTTAGAATCTAATAAAAGGGGAAAGATATGTTCATAATAATAAGTTCTTTTCATCTCAGTTCTATCACTTACTAGCTGTATAATCATAAAAAAAAAAAAAAAAAAAAAAACCTCACCTACCTTCTCTGAGCTTGGACAGTTAGTTCCCTTAACCTTTCTAAACTTCAATTTTCTTGTTTGAAAATGGAAGTAATGATTCTATAGAACTTACCTCATGTGGTAAGGTCTAAGTGGGATAATGAATGCAAAATGCTTTTCTAACTTTGGTGTCCTATATAAATGCCAATTATTGTTGTTGTATTTTCATCTTTATTTAACAAACAAGGAACAGATAAAATTGCTTGCCCAAGACCCTGGATGCTAAATATATTAAAGAACTCAAACCTACTTCTGCTACTAAGACATGTCTGATATTCTTATAGTATAGCAAGCTGCCCCTATGTCTATTACTAGCAGGACTATAAAAGGGGTAAATGGGAGGTTTAGAAAATGTGACATGAAAAAATTGGGATGGAAAAGTTCTTCTTCAATAATGGGATTGAGGGAGATAACTTCAAGAAGAAAGTAGTACCTGAGCTAAATTCAAGTGAAAAAACTTAAAAGGAAGATAGTTTAGAGGAAGGTAAGGTTTTAATAGATAGTGATGTAGAAGTGCGTCTCAAACAAAGGGAATGGTCTCTACAAATACATAAAAGTGGGAGGAGTAGGATGAAATTAAAAAATAGCAAGGAATCTAATTTGACCAGAATATAGTGTGTACAAATATAGTGTTTCAAAATGAGACTGGAAAAGTAGCTTTAACCAGGACAGTAGGAGAGAAGGGAAAGAGGCATTAAATATCATAATAAGGAACTTCTATTTTATTTGGAGGTAATAGGGAACCACTAATGGTTTATGTGTAGGGAAGTCACAATGGTCACATTCATGAACTATAAAATTACTCTAGAAGTGATATGAACAATGAATCAGAGAGGTAAGAAATTTTAAAAAGGAAGAACATTTATAAAGCTATCTTGATAATCCATTTGAGAGGTATAAAAAGGGTCTAAGTTTGAAAGGTATCTAAGTTGAGAAGAAGCAACAGAATTAAGAGATAATTGATGGTACTTGGCAATTGACTATATGTGGGAAGTGAAGAAGAAGAATCAGCAATGACTGTAAGATTTCAAGTCTTGGTAAGAACAGGAAGTGCCATCTATAAAAATAGGGAAGCTGGCAAAGAGGCAGATTTTGGTGTAGGGAAGATTATTAGTTCAGTTTGAATTCAGTCTGAATTATTAGTTAAGTTTGAGATGATGACTGGAAATCTAAGTGAAGCTGTCCATCCAGCAAGTGGAATTGTGGAATCTGACCTAGGAAAAGATTTGGGCTGCATGTGTGGATTTTAGAGACATACATAGATGTGATCATTGAATCCATTACAGAGAAATTGCTCACCAAAGAAGTGAATATAAAATCGGGTGAAAAGAGACTTGAGGAATAAAAGAATGAAACTTATTTTACTTAGGGAATAAAAAAGATGAACAAGCAAAATGTAACCAAAAAAAAAAAAGAAAAAGAAGAAGAAGAAAGAGTCAGACAGGTAAGAGAAATACTGAGAGAAAGCAATGTTACAAAAGCCCAGAGAAGAGACAGTATCAAAGAGAAGGAGTTAAGGATATTAAGTCTATAAATCATTCATAATTCAATGCAGGTTGGTTAAATCAATCCTGATTTTCTCCTAACAATGAACTGAGATCCATTTAGGCTGAGGGTAATAATACTGGGAAAGAAGAGGCAGGAAGGGATCAAGAATATAAAGGTAACATTCATAGAAAGAGCAGAATAGGTGGAACATCTCAGCTGGGGGCAATGGCAGACATTGGGAAGACACTGCAAAACTTAGAAACTGGGGCTAGTAGTAGAAAGAAGAGGCAGGGAGGTATCAGAGATAAACTTTGTCTAATTCACAATTTTGCACAGGTCAAACTCTAAAGGTTTTTCCATGTTCCCAACATCAAATGAACACGAGAATCCCTTACTAGATAGGTCTCTCTTTAACTGAGTCTCACAGAGGTTTGGAGGATATTTTAGGTAGTTGTCTTAATCAAGGGCAATAAATAAGAATGCATATACGTTCATACCTAAGTATTTCTTCCCTGGGTAATATTTCCATGGATTGTCCCTGAGATGTTATTAATCATTACGACCTCCTTTACCCTTCTTTAGTCTTGTTCATATCTATGGGTCACCTTGGTCAACTGGGATTAGGTCCATACCTCGTCATTAAGTAAAATTTTTTCAGCTTTTTTCTAGAATAATTACTTACCCATTTCTAGGATGAATCAGAGTCACAGAATTTCAGAATTGGTAAGCACCTCAGGATTAGCAACAACAGCAACAACAACCACAATCATTTATACAGTGCTTACTAAATGTCAGGCACTGTACTAAATACTTAACAATTATCTGATTTCTTCCTTACAACAACCTTGAAAGGTAGATACTATTATTACTTTCATTTTACAAATATGGAAACAGAGATTAAGTGCCTTGCCTAATATCACATAGCTATAGTGCCTGAGGTCAGATTTGAATCCATTGCTCCACTGACAATACAATCAAGGTCTTTCCCCTTTTTGCATTACATGTAGCAAAGTGTATAGACCCCAGGTCTGGCACTCTACTTGCTACTCCACCTACCTACTTTAGAAGTCATCTCTAGACCAACACATATCTGAGAAGAATCCCCACTCCAATTTACCTGACAAGGAGTAATCCAGGCTTTGCTTAGATGCATATCTAGCTAATAGAAGCTATTATACCAGAAGCGGATGGAATGTCATCAACTCTCTCTTATTTATCATCAAGTTCCCACCTCCCCCTTGGGAGTCATTATGATCATATTCTTCATGTGTTTTCATCAAGGATAGAGCCATACCTTCTAAGTACACTGCCCAGCACCTATGTGAACAGCAGGTTTTCAGTAAATGTCAACTAACAATTTGCTCATTTATATCTAGTGAGTCATGGGGGTTGGGAAGAAAGGAGAGAATTCTCTGGTTCTATAAATTGGTCTAGAGGTGTGGGTGTAGGTGGGAACAAACAAGTACAGCTTTTGAAATTTATACATTACAGAGATTTTAAGTTATATCTCTACATTCTGCCCTCCATAGAGCAAGAGATGCTTCTACACCTACTCTCCACATATTCCTCTTAAGTTTCTGTTTGCCTATAAGGCAAGATCATTAATTCACTCCCCAGCCACATAGTTCTGAAAAGATCCCTTTTATCATTCTTTTTATCCTTGGTGAGGTCCACCCCATCCTGCCACCCAGCCCCTCTATCATGATATCATTGAGAATAGGGCAGCAGCACACTGGAAACTCTTGCAAATGACTGAGCACATCTTGCTCAGATGCCCTTATTTACACTGGCATTTTTGTTTGCTCTCTAAATACTGTTAACACCTGCCTTGTGAAGTAACAACAACCTGTTTTTGGAATTCAGCCCAAGCCAACCCTCTTCTTTCTACCTCCTGGGCCTTCTGCTTTTTGTAGCAACCTTGTCTGTAGTTGGAGCAACAGAGCTCAGAGCTTCATCTCACACTGAGTTATGTTGCACTAACTGGGTATTATCTGCTTCAGCCTTTTTATCCCACAATGAAATATACTTGAACCCTTCTTCAGGCTGAATAGAAGCACCAGATCAGAGCCAAGTTTAGCCTGATGTTTTCATTTGGAAATAACAGGTGAGACTGAAACACAATTGTTTGTTCTTTTTATATTCTAGAAAACCAACAGGCATGCTGAAAAGCCACCTAGCTCCAGTTTTTTACCTCCACATATCAGCAGAGGAGAAGAGAATATTTTCGATGTCCACTGACAATACAATCAAGGTCTTTCCCCTTTTTGCATTACATGTAGCAAAGTGTATAGATCAGCATCTGAGCTTTGTTGTACAGGTGCTGTCTATTGTCAGCTTCAGGGAGTCTCTCTGTAGCAATGTAAATAAAGAACATTTGAAATGAAGAGAGCAGTTGTGGAAGAGAAGTCCAGTTGGCACCTGGAGAATGAATATTTCTACTTCTATTCTTATATATTCCTTTTAAGTTCCTATTTGTCTTTAATGCAAGACCACTCCCCAGCCACAAAGTTCTGAAAAGATCCCTTTCACCACTCTTTTTATCCTCAATAAACTATACCCCATCTTCTCACCCAGCCCATGATATCATTGGGGCATCTTAAGTGTGGTTTCAGTCTCACCTGTTATTTCCAAATGAAAACATCAGGCTAAACTTAGCTCTGATCTGGTGCTTCTATTCAGCCTGAAGAAGGGTTCAAGTATATTTCATTGTGGGATAAATTGTCCCTCAGGACATTTTGACATAGTACTCCACTGCCCAAGAAAAGAAGAGGCTCTTGTTAGTGGTGGTCTTTATATATTGAAATCCAAAAAGGAAATCTTTCTGAAGATTTGTCCCTGAATTTAAATATATGCCAACTTGTGGAGAATCTCCTCATCTCATGTTAAAGATTCCCTTACCATTCATTTTCTCTCTGTGTGTATGTGTGTGTGTATCTGTCTATCTCTCTCTCTGTCTCTCTGTGTTTGTCTCTGTCTCTGTCTCTCTCTTTCTCTGTCTCTGACTCTCTCTAATATGTAATTTGTATTTGCATAAATGCATGTGTGTCCCATTTCCTCCTAGAATATAAATTTCTGGAGGGAAGAGATTATTTTGTCATTCTTTCTATCATCAGCACCTAGGACAGTGCCTAAAACATTTGGACTGGTTGGGAAGCAGACTTGTGATTTCAAGGTACAAATTACCAGTATGGAAACTTCTTACACTGAAGCTGATCTGCAACTTTTCTCTAATGAATAATCTTAAGGAAAGGTAATTGACTTGCCTAGAGTCACCCAGATAATTCAAGACAGAGGTGGAATTTCAACCTAAGTTTTTGTGACACCAAGCTCAGCCCTCTATCTAGTCAGCCATGCTGTCTGTCACTAATCAAGAACACAATAACTAGTCAGTCAATAAGCTATTATTAAATGTCTACTGTGGGCCAGGCATGTGGCTATGACTGGCCAGGATTAGGAGTGGGTCAGTCAGAGAAAGATTCAATTCAACATATATTAAGTGACATTATTAGATCTTGAGAAAGATATCATGATATCTAAGACTTAGAGTCTGGAAGGGAGATATGACAGATACATAGAATTTCAGAATGGAAAAGACTTGAGGCCATCATAGAAAACCATTTATTTGAACCAACGTTTAATGTTGTTGAACCTATCAGAAATCCAGTGAGGAGATATTAAAAGATGAAGGACTTGCCACTTGAGATTTTTTATTATTATTGGTGTTTTTAAATCTCTAAAAGACAAATGATTTGACCTGGATTTTTTTAAATGCTGTATCTTGGGGATTTTAGTGAAAGAAATAGAATCCATCATTATTCACTTGGCATTTACCTCTCACTTTATATTTCTGTGTACAGGTATATGGATTTATATTTGGAAAGGATTTGAGAGATTATGAAACCCAACTCCCTTATTTAATAGAAATGGGAGTTGAGGCACATAGATATAACATGACTTTTCCAGGATCATATAATTAGTATACATCAAAGGCGGGACTTATACCCAGTTCTTTCTGGCTCATAGGCAATTTCTCTAACTAGTCTACAACACTGACTTTTTCTTGAGGCAATTGAGGTAAGTGACTTGCCAGGGTCACATAGTTATTAAGTAGCTAAGGCTAGATTTAAACTTAGGCCTTCCTGCCTCCTAGAACAGTGCTTTTTCTACTATGCCACCTAATTTCCCCACTATACTGCCTATTACAGAGAAATTTTTCAAAACAAAAAATAAGATAACTTCCTACTTGCCTTAGAAGTTATCTCCTATCCAAAACATAACTGAAAAGAATCCCTACTCTAATATACCAGAGTAGGAGTAATCTATTGGGAGTAATTTGATTAAATATCTCCAGTAATGAGAAACCTGTCCTGACAGTTACTTGACTAGAAAATGTCAATCAGGATAGCTGCACAGTCTGCCATACCAGAAGGGTAGATATCTGAAGTGTTTGCCAATGGAAGGTATGGGTACTCTCTCATACCCATCTTTTTACATACATTAGCTCATGTTTGTGATATGACTAGCCATGTTTAGGAGTGGATCAGTCAGAGAAAGATTCAGCCTAATATTTATTAAGTGATATTATTAGGTTTTAAAAAAGATATGATGATAAATAAGACTTAGAATCTAGAAGGGATATATAACAGATACATAGAATTTCAGAATGGAAAAGACTTGAAGCCATCATAGAAAACTATACATCTGAACAAGACTTCCTCTCCAAAATTCATCTGGCAAGTGGCCATTTATTTGTTTTGCTTTAAGATCACTAGTAAGAAAAAGTTCCTGAGCAGCCCATTCCATATTTTAATACCTCTTATGAATAGCTAGGTGGCCCAGTGGATAGAGTGCTGGGTCTGCAGTTGAAAAGATCTGAGATCAATTCTGATCTCTTATACT